>NW_010104038.1:32672-89311 GCF_000699245.1 Pterocles gutturalis | reverse complement strand
ACCAGAAGGGAGAGAGGAGACATGATCTGGCTGGGAAGAGTTGCTCTAGGTGCTGCTGACAGACCAATTGCTTCTTGATACTAAACAGCCTGGAGCTGGAGGAAAGAGAGGTTTCTCCTGCAGAGCTGGGGAAAGACAGGAGTAGAAAGAGAGGTAAAATCACTTTCCTTATCCTCCTAACAGCCTGGAGCTGGAGGAAAGAGAGGTTTCTCCTGCAGAGCTGGGGAAAGACAGGAGTAGAAAGAGGTAAAATCGATTTCCCTATCCTCCTTTCCCCTTCAGAGGACTGGGGGATTAATGTCTTCTGAGGAAGGGATACAGTGAGGCATGGTAGAAGAGCACAGCTTAGAGCTGCTATCATGACGTTTCTCTTGGTTCACTTTCCTTTGACCACCAGTCCCAAGAATTCCCAATGTGAACTGAAACCAGAAGATTTCAGAGTCCTACTTCTGAACTGAGTCATGGCTGAGTCACATCCTGCCTTACCTGACATTGCACAAACCATCCAGAGACAACAATATGATGTGACTCCTCCACGGTAATTTAAATGAGAGGGATGGTTGCTGGCATGCGTTTCTCAACATGCAGTACAGCAAAATACTTTTCTGCAGAACTGTCAGCAAAGGCCAGCATAGAACAAAGGAGACACAGGCATTAATCTGGGATAATGATGGACAAGAGGTGGCAGGAGGAGCTGGGAGGATTTGAGTCTTGTAACTCGTGACAATTTTTACTGGAAAGCCAGGAGCACAAGTTTGACAAGTTCCCAAATGAGTCTGAATTTTTTGGCTTGTATTTAAGAAGTAACTTACAGTATTAATGGCAGCAATACAAAGGAAAAGAGGAAGCTCTTTATCAGTCATTTTTACTTTGGTCTTATTGAACTTTATATATAAAAATATTTAAATATAACTGTGTAAGCACACATCACTCTGTGTTGTTAGTATCTGAGTTAAGGTACTGTTACATGGGAACAGGAACAAGTAGGAGCAAAGTATTTAATTCCACAACATCTGCAAATGCAAACAGAGGTTTGGCTCAATGCAGCGTATAGTGTTGGCTGGCAGGTTCAAACCTGGGACTATCACTACCACCAGCCTGTAACGTTTAGGGTTTGAAGTGCACTCTCTCCTTAGGTAACAATTGCTGGGAGAAATTGCTTTTAAAAAAAAGAAAAAGTCTAAAGAGTTCCCCCACAAATCAGAGACATCCTCTGTGAGTACAGGACGATGTAGCTCTATTAAAAATTGTGGTAACAGCTCATGGAGGCTGAAGACCTGCACCAGATCCCTGTTAAGGTTTATGATTTTTCTCCTGTTACTTATAACTACTTCATGCAAGAACAGGCAGATTTACTGCTGATACAAAGCCCTATCTGATTGGGTTTCATGTGCCCTCCTTCTTCTGTATCCGTGATCATGGCAACCTATTTCACACCCACACCCAGTTTCTCAATTTCCTCCACTGCCCCTTTCAAGTATCCTTCTGCTATATAAAGCAGCTGCAAGTGTTTAGTAACTTTCTGCACCTGTGGTGCTATTGGTTTAGGACACAGCAGTAGATTTTCCTCACTTGGGCATGCTAAGATACAAACTGTGCACCTGGGCTGAGTGTGGGAAAATATTTGGTATATTCAGTAGCACCATCTGCAGATGGTGTGAAGAAGGCTGCTCTCAAGGCATCTTGTCAATGTCAAGGCTGAACATTCATGGTCCAAGCTGAAGCAAATTCTTTGACACCCTGATACGAAACCAGCCTGTTCCTGTTGTCTGTGTGCCAAAGGAAGCTGTTTTTTTAGTTGATGAATAGGGTATGAAGTGTAAACTTCACAGTGAGACACATGCAATCCCCTTGTATGTTTTCAGGAGAAGGGGGATTGTGAGTTCCTGGTCAGCTTGCACCCAGATGTCAGCATAGAGGTTGAAATTTCTTTTTGAAGAATGGCATACACGCTTGCTCTTGATTGAAACTCAAGCAAGAGTTGCATCTTGCTGAAACTCTTCAGGTTATTTCCCTTCTCACTCCAAATTTAATTTTTAAAAATGCCTTTCCCCCAGCACAGGAAACCTGTGACTGCAGTAGCTGTGCCCAGGTACAGTGATGGCCGTGCATGGGACAGCTCAGCTCCAGTGCCAGTCCAACTGTGCTGGGGCAGAGCACTGCATCCTTTCCTGCACTGCCAAAACAGCTTCGCCTCCAGGGAACGTCTTTGATGCAAGGTTGTTTTCCCAGTGGCTATTCCAAAATCCAGTCTCTGATTCAAGCAGGGAAGTCTCTTAAGGGTTTGAAACAGATCCTCCAATCTGGCCAGCTTGACCCAGCCTTTCCCAACTTGTATGCCCATTCTGTCCACCAGTCTTTGCAGTTTAGCTTGGAAACTTGTCCAAGATCACACAAAGCTGAAGCAAAGCCAAAAACTGAATCTAAGTTTTTTGGGTCCAAGTAGAACATCTTGGTCCTGAAGCCTACCTCATTCCTGTGATTTTTCTCCTTGGTGGGAGGGAGGGATAGGAGGAAAAAATGAACAGATAATGGTTTTAATACACTGAATGTCTGCATGTTCTTTGTTGTGGGATATATGGTGTAGTGAATTTGGATCCATCTTTTTGCTAAGGTGAACCCATCTTTGAACTTAACCATTCTGTAGTCTTTAATATTATAACTCTTGTAAGAGGACAAAATAACCCTCTTGAAATATATTGTGCCTATTGTTTTTGAAGATGGGATGATCAAGATGACTATTGGTTCTGATCTGTACTGTTGCTGTAAATGGCTGATGGAAAAAAAGGAGTCGATACACTGATGCATCATTGTTAGCATCATAAAACCACCCCCTTAAAAACTTGTCATGCATTCCTTCCATCCAAAAGTATTGACTTCAGAATCTGTAGCCTAATACCATAGATGGGTCTCATTTATTGGCATCAAACAATGTATTTAGGGCAGGAACAAAGTGCCAGGAAGTTTATAGCATGCTATTGAGGGCCAGTACTCATATTTATTGCCATCTCAGATACATTAGCATGGTTTAGTACAAGGGAAAGAAAAAAGTCCTCTGAGTTAAAGGCAAGCTTTGTAATGCCCAGTCTTCCTCCTTATTCACATAAGCTGAAAATCCAAAATCTGTTCATCTGATGCAAGTAAGTAGCTGAAGGATCTGTGTATGAACAGGCAGTTAGAGGTGGTTAGTCAGCCTCACAGCTCATAGTCTTGCAGTCACGCCGTTGTGGAGGACCTTTGGGATCTCACGAGGTCCTGCTGGATTTTGCTTGAGGAGTGGCTTGCCAACGCACAGCTCACTGCAGCATAAACTCCTGAGATGGGTTATGTTTTGTTTTCTTTGGTCTTAATTAACTGAAATGCCCAACAATCAGTTGCAAGAAAACATGTGAAAGATCCGTCAGCTTCACCCATTCAAAAGATGAAGATATTTCCTAATCCAGTTATTCGGTGCTCTGGAAACATCTCCAAAAACTCTTGAAAGACAAGATTTGACGTTCTTAATTCAGACATTAAAAAAAGGACAAAAAAACCTCAACCCAACCCAAAGGGAATTTTTTAGGCATTCTTTATGGATCGTAAGAAAGAAGAACAGGCCAGAGCCCTTTCTTTTTCACCTTAAAGATCACCTTCAGGGAAGTGTGAAGTATTAAAAGTAACTAACCAAAAGCTTAAACTTAACCTATGGGCATATCAGTATCTTCAAACTGAAGTGTCATTCTTTGTGTTTCATGAGAGTGAAGTGGAAAATGGAGAAGAATTAATCCACCCATTCAGAGACAAACAGCCACTTGCAATACGGTTTCCAATGGCAGCATGCGAAGAGCACATCAGCGAGCCAGGGCCTGCAATGGGCATTGTAAGCAATATATTTTGCACTTTACTACTACTTCCTTTCTGTGAGGGCTCAAGTACAGAGAAAAAACATGGGGGTGGGTCAGGTGGAACTGAAGATCTGCTGAAGGCTTCTTCCAAGTCCTCACGTGATAAGGCATGGTGGCACTGTACAGACTCACCCCCTTGCCCACATGTGGTTCAGGGCTGTGTTTGTCTTTTCAACAGATTTATGAAGTCTGAGGGAGAGGTTGAATCCACAAAAGTTTAACATGACCTTATGCAAATTCTAGTTTAGTTTTGGTGTTAGCAGTTTAGGAGATGAATTGACTTTATAGAGAAGGAAGTAAAACAGAGATGGTTGCGTTTTAATATTTTGAGCTATTGTGAGAAAAACCCACAAGAAAATGTCACCTAAGGTAAGCATGCAGTGTAAGTGTTCAACCTGAGACACACCCCTGTGTGAGTATTAGTACTTTACAAAGGTCACTTCTGCTGTTTCTGCCAGCTTCTCTGGACTTCCTGAGGTTTCTAGTTGTCCCTACGTTTTGGACAGGACTTGTGTAGTTTTGACAGCATGCTCTAAAATTTTTCAAAAGCAATGGTAGTCTTCTCATTGATTGCAGTGGGCTCTGTGCCTTATTTGACCTCTGCACAGCACCATGCATGGGCTGCAGTGGGATAGTCTGCAGTGGCAAAATCAGTCTGGTCTAAAAAGTTGCTGCTCATCAATAGCTGGAGGTTACTACTGCTCTGAGCTGTAACTAACAGGGACCAATCTGTGACTCGTGTTGCAGGTATGTAGTAAATCAGGGCAGCATAGGTTCCACTTGATAAGCAAAAGCAGTAGCAAATGGCCAATGGTAAGAATTTTTAATCTGTCAATTATAGTTTTTTTGATTCAGTTAGATAGCTACTGCCCTTGTCAATAAATGAACATGAATTATGGTAACAAGAAAGCATGTATGTTCTTGTCATACCAGCATTCTGTTTAACTGTTAGATCTGCTGTTAACATTTGCATTATGGAACCCTCGGGTTTTTAGGGTGGGAAAGAATCATGTTGAAATTTCAGGTGGAAGAGGGCTCAGTATTTGAGCTATCTTATATCCACTTTAACGCTTTTAGTTTTTAGAGTGTGACTGATCAGCAGTAAGTATCTGAAACTGCTTTCATCTTCACCAAATGAGAAATAGTTCTCTCAAGTCAGTGAAGTTATACCAGCCTGATACTGCTGAAAATTATGTTAGAATGAGCTCCTGAAGTCCTTAATCTGGTATTTGGGGGGAGGAAGGAAGGAAGGAAGAATGAGAGATCAGGAAAAATGAGATGCAATCATGCCTTTTTAGTTTGACAGAAAGTTTTACACATTCTCTTACTACAAATGTTCTCAGTTGGGAGTGGGTTTATGCTGCATTCAGTGAGGTAATTCCTGCAAACAGAAGTGTGTGCATAAGTATTTTTCAGGATTGAGACCTATAAGGTATAGACTTCGCTTTCAGTTCTTCTCTTCCACTTATTACATAATATATTTTTAAATTATAGTAATTGTTCAAACCAAATCCTAAATGGGCAATCAACTTGTAGACTGTAGTACCTTAAAGGAGTAAATGACAAGCTTTGTAGAGTTGCTCTTCAAACCCCTTTTCAGTAGTGGTGAAAAATCCAATGTCAAAAGCTATTTTTTAGATTGGACTTTGGGTGTGACCCAAGCTAGTGAAAGCCAAGCAAGCAGAATGTCACTTAGTCTCCAACCAAGCAAGTGATGCTGGGTAAACAGCTTCTTCTGGCTCAGCTTACCTGCTTCTCCAGTGAAACTGGCTCTTTCGAGAGAGGCTCTCAAAACACCAGTATGCTGTTAAAACCTCAAAAGACTTCACTGATCTGTAGGCCTTCTGCTTACTCTTTACAGAAGGGCATATTTCCTGCCTTTTTACTTGCAGCCTGCCCCAGTCCAAAACTGAACAACCAGCTGTGGGGCAGCAAGTGGTTCCTAACAGGGTGAGAAAGCAGCAGGGCTGCCCCATTCTTCCCCAGGCAGTGGACAGGTGAGAAGACATGCTATGTGTGGGCATCCTCTCTGGGGACAGGTGGTCTGGACTGCTGGGCTGTGTTAGTATGTTTTCTCACTGGTTCTATATCCTCAAGTCATTGCTGCATGCTACATTGTTGAAGTCTTGCCTTTGCCCCCCCTGCTTTTACTTTTTTTTTTCTTCTTTTTTTAAATTAGCAATACCTTTTGCAATAGGGAAGTGTTAGTAAATTCTGTCCTAGCTCTCACGACATCAATCAGTGCAGTTTTCTGCTTTGTTGTGATGGTGGAGGAACGTAAATATTCTCAGATCCTTAGTTTACAGGGCTAGCAGCAAACTCTAACGTCATTACGGTGTCCGTTTTCAGGATACTTTTTCTCTGATGGGAAGGGTCACTTGAGGAGCTTCTTTTTCCTTGCTGGAGTTCCTTGTGCCTTGGTTGTGGTGGTACAGCCGTGTGCAGGACCAGTGAAGTGGTTCAAGGTAAATAACAAAAAAAGTGCTTTGGGGACAGGTATTTTTAACCTGGCTTATATCTACAGTAATATCAGCCCAATGAGACTGCAGTGAACTGCAGCCCAGGGGTGAGAATGAACGGCTGGAGAGAGGAAGGGGACAGAGAATAGAAACTTATTAAGCTGCTTCGTCACCAAGGAGAACATCATGGGAATGCTGCTGACTTCTGCTCTACCAGATGATGTGCTAGTCATGCAGAGCACATCTCATTGCTACAGCCACTCCACTGGTTATAAACCAGCTTCAGGCCTATTAGACCTGCCACCTATCCCAAATCGCAGCAATTTGGCCGAAGACATGTTTGACTGTTCTTTGCCTGCTCAAGGTGGCTGTTTTTTACACATAATAAATGAAACATTGGTAGCATTTTTTTTTTCAAAGGGAGATTTGGTTCAAGAATTCAAATCCCAGAGTCAGAATCCCAATTGCTGATTTTCTGTCTGGAACAAAGAAAGTGCACCTAACCCTGCTGGCTGAGGATACCCAGTTTTGAAACATGCTAGGGATGATTTTCCTGCTATTATTGGTTGAAAACTAGTGGAAACTATCACAGAGTTCAGGTTGTGTGTGTCCAGATCCAGCTAACTGGATCTTAAAAACCAAGCTGCAGGTCTGTTTGCTTATTGGTCAAAATACGTCTTTACACAATACTGTTTCTAATTACTAGTATGCAAACAGTGGTGTGAAGTGCCTATTTTGTGTCACTTACTCAGTTATAAACCTCATGCCTTCAGTTTTCCTTCATTTATGCTCCATGGTTATGTCTCGTTAACAAGTACCTGACAGACGAATGCACTCACTGGGTTGAATATATTGATATATATGTATAGTCAATGTCAGCTGGCATGCAGAACAACATAAGTAGGAATAATGTGAATGTATAAACAAATGGCCGCTGTTGGTTCGTGTTGACACGTCTATGACACTAATCCAGCAACTCATGCCAGAGGCAAGTGAAATATGTTTTGAACCACCAGAGGTGTTCCTTCTGGGATTGTTCATATGGTGTGATTTCTGTCTCTTTGACAGAAAAAAAATTCTACTGATCTATTAGCAACGGTATTGATATGTGAAGTGGTATAGGCGTAAAAAGTGTTACTTTTCCAAGATGCATTTTCTTGTTTTTTTCCAGTGTATTCTTGCTTATATGCTTGCTTAACTCAGAGAGAAGACCCTTTAATGTTACATTTTTATACATATATTTGAAATTGTAATCTGTAACAGACAAACAGCAAAGCTGACATTTTCCCTAGTGCAGATCACATCTGCTATTTGCAGGGAAACTTTCCTGGAAAATGGTGTTCCAATAATCAGAGGCCGATTTGCTAAACTGTGGAGTTGCATAAAAATAACTTCTGATTGCTTGGCTTTTCTTTGTAGCAATAGTGGAAAACACACAATGCATAGTAGAAGTTCCACAGGAATTGCTGGTATGATGTTGTGTATTGCTTTTGGCTGACAGTTAAATTTCTTCATAACAGCTTGTATGGGGCTGTGTTTTGGATTAGTGATAGAAATGTTGATAACATGGGGATGTCTTAGCTATTGCTGAGCAGTGGTTATAGTGCCAAGGCCTTTTCTGTTTCTCACCCCACCAGTGAGTAGGCTGGGGGTGCACAAGAAGTAGGGAGGGGACGAAGTTGGGACAGCTGACCCCAACTGACCAAAGGGATACCCCACACCATACGATGTCGTGCTCAGCAACAAAACTGGGGATGAGGGCATCAGTGAAGGTTGGCCAGGGTTGCTGTTGCTTGAGGATGGGCTGGGCGTCAGTTTGTTGGCAGTGAGCAATTGCTTTCTTTTGCATCCTTTGTTTTTCTTGTGTTGTGTTTTGTTTTTTTTTTTTCCCCTCTCTCCCATTCCACTGGTGAAGCGGTCAGTGAGCTGCTCAGTGATACTTAGATGCCCACTGAAGTTTATAGATAGAAAAATAATTTATCTACTTTTTCAAGCACATAGGAGAGGGCTAGGAACATTACAACCTATCAAGCAAAGTAATTGAATGTGAGCTTAATTTTGTATGTTAAGTATGTTAATGATCTTTATAAAAGCATATTTGTAGTAAACTCCTTACTTTTTAAATTAAAAAAGAAAAAAGAGAAAAGATAGAAAGGATTTGAGATTACTTTCAAGGACCTGCTCCAAAAATTGGTGATTAAAGAAGGATAAGCACAGTGCTTGTGGCTCTGCTGAATTCAAGTGACTGATGGATTCTCTTCACCAGAGGTGCAATTTTCCCCTGAAGAAATGCTTCTTAAAGACCAATGCTGGCTAGCTGGTATTTATGAGAGAGTCCAAAGGGAATTACAAGTAGGCTGTTAGGGTTATCATTTACTCAGTGGTTTCTGCTGATATTGTAGCACAGAGATCCCACAGCACTTCTTCTTAACATGTGATAAATTGCGTACCAGGTGAAGGTAAGAAAGGAGCGAGGGCAGCTGCTGTGATGACAGACTGCTGCTTTGCTACTCCTGCTATGAACCCGCTATTTCTCCACCAGCAGTCACCAGCACCTTAGCTGTGCCCAGAATTACTCTCCTTGGCCTGTGATAACACACCTGCATGTTTGTGAGAGCTTTAAGGAGATGCTGGGTACATAGCTATAAGCAGGACAGTTTTTCTTTTGTATGCCAGCGTGGCTGTGACAGTACATTTTACGGGTACATTTGCAAAACCCTTATTGTATACCAGCTCCTCATGCAACCCAAGTGACTTCCAGTAGCTGATACAGAATAAAATATCAGCTAGTGTCAAAAAGAGGTACGTCAGCCTGCGCCAGGGGAAAGGTGTGTTGTTTTGATCTCTCCTAGATCTGTGACTGGTGACAAGAGCCCGTCAATGGGGTTGTGGTGCTGTAAGAGTAATTTTTGTTGCACCTCTCTGTCTCTAATTCCTCTGTTTTTGGATTAAAAATAGATTATTTTCTCTTCGTAAAGCTATTCAGGTATCCTGCATATTTGACGTAGCTTCCTTAGTTATTCCTCTTGGGGAAAAAAAGCATAATTGGCAGAAAAATTAAAGAAAAAAGAGCAGGTGAAAGTATTGAATTAAAGAACTTCTAAGTGCTTGTTTTGCTTTGCCATTTTACTACAAATGTACTTTTAACTAAAGTCCACCCCTAAATCATGCAGAACGTTGTGTCAGCTGTGTATAAGATAAAATATCTGGTGGGATCTGAAACAGGTTTTAAGTTGGTTTTTGATTGACAGAAAAATCATGTGCTTTGTTTTTACCGTACCCTTTCAGGACTGCAAGACAGTTTAGTGCTAATGATTCAGCTGTTATCCAGCTAAAGTAAATAGGCTGATTAGGTTAAGTAAGGCCACAGTCAACATCAGTTAATGCAGTGTTGAATGTGTTGCCTGATTGATATTAAAAAGAAAAAAGGAAACGCAGTGTCTAGCACCTTCATTTAAAAAACCACAGTGTTCCCCACTCAAACAAATTCCCCAGAAAATCCAAATAAACAGAAGTTCCTAAGAAAATCACTGTTAAGGTACTAATTATTACTAATGTCTCCTTTAAACTTGTTGTTGAGGTTTAAGGCTGCCTATCAAACTAAGCACCACAGCAACCTCTTGCTAAGAACCTCATGGGCTGAGGCAAGGACAGGGAGGGTTCACTCACCACTTCTAGTCACAGGCAAGAAACAAGACTTGACTTGGGAAAACACCAAAACCTCCCCCAATTTAATTTTTTAACAATCAAACACAAAGCAAGACAATGCAAAAGAGAACTACATCTTCGAAGGCACCTCTCCCCCACCCCTCCCTTCTTCCCAGGCCCAAAGGCTTTGTTCCCCATTTCTCTATCTTCTCCCCCGTGGTGGCACAGGGGACAGGGAATGGGGGTTGCGGTCAGTCCATCACGTGTTGTCTCTGCTGCTCCTTCCTCCTCGGGGGAGGGCTCCTCACAGTCTTCCCTGCTCCAGTGTGGGGTCACTCTCATGGGAAGGTCCATCACAAACTGCTCCAATGTGAGTCCTTCACACAGGTCACAGTTCTCCACTAACTGCTGCAGTGTGTCTCTCTTCAACAAAATTCCCAGCCGCCTTCAGGCACAGCCACTTCTTCCGGTGTGGAGTCCTCCATGGCTACATCTCCATGAGCTGCAGGCGAGTTCTGCTCTCCATGGGCTGCACAGTGACAACGTGTGTCACCATGATCTTCACCATGGGCTGCAGGGGAATGAATCTCTGCTCTGTCACCTCCTCCCTCTGCTTTCTCTTCACTGACTTTTGTGTCTGCGTAGTTGTCTCTCTCACATCCTGCTCCTCTCTCCACCTCAGGTTCTTTCACTAACTCCTATATATTCTCTATATATAGAGTAATATATAAAAAAATGTTTGTCTATTATTATTAGAGAGCCTTTGTTTTCCTAATTTCATCAATCACACTCTTTAAGATGAGACTCCAAGTCTTCCCATTAATGTTTGGATACTCAGGACTATTGTGGTTTTGATAGTCCTTATTGCTGCGTCTTTGGCTCCTCTTCAATGAGCAGATGTTGACCATGGATGAAAATGCTGAATTTACAGCTTACCTCTTTATTATTTCTTTCTGCTGGCAGCTTCTTGCAATTCTACTTTGAAAAGGAAATGAGCCATTTCAAGCTTTTACTGTCTTTGGTTCATACAGGTTGCTCTTTTTTGCTACTCCTGTTTGAGTCATAACAAGGAATGTGCCATGTCATGGGGCTCGAAACTAGTTACCTGTTGTGTTCAGTTGACTTGCAATCAGATTGGAGCAGCAGCTGGAAGAGCGATGCGGATATTAGCTTGGCCTGGAAACCCATCCCAGGTTTTGGAATTGAGACTCTGGGGTTGTTTTCTAAGTCATATGATGACTAGATGTGTCACCTGAGCCTACCTGCATGATCTTGGTGGGGCTTTATTTTCAATATCGCAGAGTGCTATGGAGCAGGGGAGCTTAGGCACGGTTTCTGCAACAGCTGTGGGCTACAGCACAGGGCCTGTTTGGGCAGGGCTGGTCGGAGGAGGAGTGGGAGTTGCTGGAATTGCAGCCCCTGGCATTGCTGCAATGGCCTTGGCACCCCAAGGAGGGCACTGAAATTGAGGAGCGATGGCAAAGGTCAGCAGACTCTCAGCGTCAGCAAAGCCTGGGCAAAAGCTCAGCCCTTCATTCATTACTGAGCAACCAGAGTGACAATGCAGCCTTTTTCCGTGGGGAATTTGTGGCCCCGTCCACTGTCCATTGTATTGATTTCAATGAATCTTAAGCACATACTCAGAATCAAGCACTTCTTTGCCTGGTGCCCTCAGGAGAGTTTCCTCAACTGGGGCCAAACATGTACTTTGTATGGGGCATCTTCTGAACCAGAAGGTCAATTAAAGCTTCTGAGGGACTCTGAAGGGATATTTTTAATTGTTAAAAAGTCTTGTTTTGTTTTCAGGCTCTGCAAAATAATCTGAATGTGTGTTTGTACAAATGCACAAGGGGAAAGCTGGCAATGGAAGAAGGTTGCTATTCATTGTGGTTCAGGTCCTGCGACTGCAGGCTCAGACGGATTTTGCCATTGATTTCAGTGGGCGCAGGGGCAACCCGTCTAGCTGTTCTGAATGAATAATTTTCTTTCCCCACATAAAGACAAAAGTAGCTGATACAAAATTGAGTCGTTTTTTGCTGATGTGGTATAAAACTTGTAAAGTTATTGTGTGTTTGCTTAACAGTTATAACTGCAGAGTGGAGGATAATTTCCATCCTTCTAATGGAAATCCTAACACAGAGTGGGGCACAAGTGGGACACACCTAAATGCCAGATCACAGAAGCGTTCCTGAGTCTGGTTGGTATTGTAATCTTCAGGTTAGGTGTATTCCACAGCAAACTGTCGTGTTTCATTAGTTAGTGTCTGGGCATGGGAATTATCTACTTCTGGGCTACTTCATCTCAAAACCCCATCTTTGGTGTTAATTCATCTGAGCTTAAACTATGTTTTTTTCTAGTTTATCTTTGTTTGTTAGCTGTTTTTTTTTAAGATGATCTGATGTAAAGTTGTTTTCAAAAAGATGAAGTGAAGAAACAGCACTATATCCTCTCTTTGGCAAGGCAGGAGCAGGGGCTGCAGCAAGAAAGGACAACTCCCCTCACCCTCCCCTGTCCTGGCAGGTTTCTAGGCTGGTGCTCTGTAAGTCTGTGTGTTAAACCTAAGGGTATTAATGATTGTGTGCAGGCTTGAAAACTCAGATGCTCTTTCTCTCCTTTGTTGCAGGAGGAAGCGTTTTCTGCTGCAGCATTGAGAAAGAGCAGGCTGGCATGGAGAAAGAGGTAAGTGAAGAAAAACCCTGTTTTAAAACAGAAAAATGAAAGGGGCTATTCCTAGCATTGCTATTTCATAATATTATTTGTAGTGTGATGGGAGGGAAGTCAGAAGACGCGTAGGCTCCTTTATATCATTGACAAGTCAAGGAGATGATTAACGAGAGTACCGGACAATGTAAGGGTAGGAGAAGGCCCACAGAAGTTAAACAAAAGTGCCTTCAGAATTTGGAGAATTCCCATGATCCATAGTAGGACCTCATTGTGCTTGTCTACTGTTTCTATTTTTGATTAGATTTATAAACACAGCACCACATATTTTCATGTGGCTCGTAGCCTCGGGGCAGAAGGAGATTGACTGTGCTGAAACTGTGAGGCTTGTGAATTTCGGGCAAGGGATGGAGTGAAATAAGTAGTGTAATTGTTTTTGTGGAGTGACCGTGGGACCTCCTCTGTTCTGAATTACACATGGTTCAACCCTTTGACCTAACCAACCTCGGCAATGCCTGGTAGATCTCCTAAAGCTGTGCTGAAAGGTCCTATCAGTGACATGTTGGAACATTATCTGTCAAGTGAGATGTGTGCCAACAACCATATTAAACTACATTAATTACTAGTGAGGCCATGTTTGTGACAATCTCAACTTAATTTAACCCATCATCATGTTAGTTATTGTTTAAACAGGAAGTACAAATGGGGACAATTTATGAAATCAAAATGCAGCAACAATGTTTTCTTTAATGAATTGTATGTTTTACTTTATTTCCCTTCTATTTTTTTTTTCCCCTCAGCATTTTTGTTCTTGTCATCAAGATCACTGTAGCTTGAGTTTTTTGAGGACTTTTCTATATTAAGAGCAAGCAGGAAAAAGAGTATTACTTAGTAACTAAACTAATATGCCAGTGAAATTGGTGTTTCTTTCAGTGCAATTGTAAATGATACCGCAGTTGACTGAAAGTGCCATGATTGTTTTCTGGCAAGAAGCAAACATGTTAAGGTAGTTTATGTAAGGCTGAAAGATCACATGTGGGTTATTTGCTTGATGTTTACCTTCACTGGTTTATGCTCCAGCTAGTGCGTCTCTGCATGGCAGTGCTTGCACACCTCTGGATCAGGAGTGAAGCATGCATTTCTCTTTAATTCTCAGAGAACAAATTCTCAGAGAACAATTTTCTCATAGGCCTGACCCTGTAGGATAGCAAAGCATACAGTGAGTCCTCAAAAGACAGCCCAGTATGTAGAAATTCAGAAGGTTTCTTTGGACATGATTGTTCACCGAAACAGTTTTGAATTTTACAGGGGAAGTGGAAAAAAACTCTCACACGTGCTCCTGCACGGGCAGTGTACACAGTCAGTCATGCCCAGCTGTGCCCAGTGTTGTATTAGACTGGACGGATAGGGTTATGTCTTCCACCTACACACTGAGCTCTTCTTTTCCCACAAGGCTTTTCCTTTAGCCTCATTCTCCACCTAGAACAGGATTAAACGAAGTGGGTATTTATTTATTTATTTTTAATTGCTGCCGAGTCAGCTAAAAAATACATTTGACCCTCCTAAGTGTCATTCTCATTAGCAATGAAGAGTTTGCTCTCTGCAAAATCTAACATGGAGTGCTTGAAGCAGTCAGGTGCAAATTACAAGCTGTTTCTCTTTGGCTGCCATCCCTTAAGTAGACAAAAGTAATAGGCTAGGAGAAGGGAAAAGGTTCCAGCTCCAGCTGCATAAAGGAAAGCCTTAACAGGGACTTAGGAGCTGGTTGCAAGATTTAAATGCTGTAAATACCAACTAACACATTTGTGTGTGCATGTCCACGGAGGAATATGTTTTTAGTAGGGCTCCATCCTTGTTTATGAGAGAGAGGAACGTTCTTTGAAAACTGTGCTTTGCTTTATGTTGAAAGGCTAATGCTCTTGCTGAAGTGAATGAGAATGGAAGCCAACATACCTGTTCCTGTTTACCATCATTACACTCCTTAGAGCATTTCAGGCATTATTAGGTTCTTGGAGCCTGACCAGATTGACAATATTTCCAGCTACTTCTCTTTTGGCTGTATTCAAACAAGGCCCCAAAGGAAAAAAAAAACCAAAACAAAACAACCAACCCACAGACAAAACCATGGATGAATCTGCTGAGCTAGTTTGCTGATGTTAGAAACAGTTGTTCATATTAGAAACACCTAATTTAATTTCATGAAAGAGACATAACATGCCAGTACGTGTATGAATCTAAGGTATGCATTTCCTAAAAGGAACTAAAACTCTGTCATTCCAAAGTTGCTCTTCTTTTTGACTTCCAGCTTGCGTGGGGACTGCTGTCTGGAAGCAGTAACTTTAACTTTAACTCTAAGGCTGCTGATGAGGTCTGTCTGTGTGATCTTCGTAAGCAGATAAGGGTAGGGAGACAGCTCAGAGCAGAGCTTGTTTACAGCAGGACAGAAGAAAACAGCTAGACATAAATGAGGGCTGACGGTTTCATGAAGCACAATTGGTTGATCACAGATTCAATATGACTGCCCTGAACTGAGCGATGATCCGTACAGTATGCAAAATTCACTTTCTTGCTGGTCTGTGCCCACCAGCCTTCCAGCAGCTTTCCCAGAGCCCCTCAGAGGTGGCTTTGAGTGGAACCAGAGCTGAATGCAGCGTTGTTGTACCCAATTCCTTTTGACAACAATCACATTCTTTTAAAAACTTCATAGGTTTTAGTTGTCACTGGTTATAAATGAGGGTTTTTTCCCTCACCATTGCTGCTGTTGCTGCTGCTGTTGCAGTGCTCGCTGCTCTCCTGCAGATCCGACCGAATACGGTGGGTTCTGGTACTCCTGGTTTTCCTTTGTTTCAGCCGGTATCGGAAAGCGGGCGGTGCGTTTTAATGACGATGGCATGCAAAAAGGCATTTAAAGGTTTAGGTCGCTTTTTGAATAGTATGGTGATTAGTCTGCACTGTGCTCAGACACTTCTGACTCCCCTTGTCTTTGCCATAATGTAGCACACTCAAGGTAAAAAAGCATTTAAAAAAAAAAATTAAAAGGCAAGACTTTTTGTTTTCCAACAGCTGTGAAGCTTTGAGGTAGGATGAACTGCTAGCAGCAGCAGCATCACCCTTTAAATTTGACTTTGCAAGCAAAGGACATCCCCTTTCGATGTGCTGGTTGTGGATGGACAGGTCTGACGTGTATTGTTTGGGGATGCAAGTTGGACCACCTCCACCGCAGCTTGGCCTCAAGCTGTGTCAGTTGGCTTTTTTTGGTAGGAATGCTCTTTTTATGTTTATTTTTGGATAGCGTTCTGTAATTAGAACGGTGGATTTCTGTAGGGGCGTGTGCTCACCTACAGTCATCTAGGTATGCTCACACAACTGGACTTCGCCTGCAAATATGGCAAATGGTCACTGAAAGAGTTTTATTTAATTTGCCATTGGAAACCCAAGCTTTGCAGGTGCATGTGAACTGATTAAAGAGCAATTGCTTTAGACATAAATTTGCATAAATACTTAAATTAACGAGTACTGAGTAATGATAAAATTAATATAAAATGCCACTGGATAATTTCCTGCCTATTCTCTGATGAGAAGGCAAAGTATTATAAAGGTAGGGGGGCTGGGGAAGGAAACCTAAAAAGGAGGAGGGAGGGAGAGTGTAATTTACACTACTTAAAGGTGCTCATGTATAAAAAAGAGAAGGATGAGGAAATTGGCCGGAGACAGGTATGAAAGGAAAATGTCTTCTAATTTCCTCTGAAGTACCGTGTCAAGAACATGTGTTGATTACACAAAGGCCACTGCTGAAGTACCCCGTTATTCTGTTATGTTGAGAAGTAAACCTGTAAGAACTCCTCTCTGCTGTTGAAAATCAGGTGTTGCTTTCATTCTAAAAATAAGAATTCATGAAAAGCACCTTTTCAAAATCTGATCAAATTAAGGGACAAGGGCATTATTTCTTTTGAAGTTTTTTGTGAGTAATTAAGTGCCTCAAGCCTGCACATCAGCTATTTAAAAGTACTAATATATGTTTGAGAGAGTGAAGTGCCAAAGAATGCAGTCCATTGTGTCCCTGAAAAAACAGCACTTGGCGCTATCTATACTGTCTGCTTTAAAACAAGAACAAAATCCAAACACACACACACACTCCAAAACATCAAAACCCACTGTACATCTTTATTAGGTAAGGGGGAGAAGGAACACTTTTTATTCTCCCTGCGGTGAAAGGGGTTTTTATGTTTTATGGACTACAACCATTGAAAGGTGACTATGGCCAATATAGCCTGCAATTGTTTTTGCTAGGGAAGTCTGACATGCAGAAGGAATACATGAAGTGGAATGCAGATCATCTTAATTCCATCAAAGTTATGGATGTATACAGGTTTACACCAGTTAAAAATTTGTCCCAGAATTTTTGTCTAGATGTTGTTTTCTTTAGCTGTTAACGTAAAGTTTAAGGGTTTATGTGGGGATTATATGCAGCATAATAAGAATAATAATCACGCAGCGATGTTGCAAATACTGCTGGAATCTCTAAAATGGACTCAATTAAAATTTTATGGTATGCAGGAATGCAGCCATACCTTACTATTGCAAAAGGGACATAATTCTAAAGATACTATCTGGGCTAATATATAATTGTGTAAGATTTTTCAGTTAGGAAAAAATCAGCAGCAGTAGGGTGAATTTCTGAACCTATTGAACTCCTGTCAAAATTATCACTGACTTCAGTTGTGCTGCATGTGGCTTGTAGGAATTAATTCTGTTATGGTATTTATTTACTGCAGTTTCTGGAATGTGCCTAGTCATTTTTACACATATTTGCTTTCTAGTAGGACAGTAGTGTTAATTTAGAGGAAGGCTACTGTTTTTAGACTGACATATACGTGTGTGTGCATATATACACATGTGAAGATATTAATATATGTATTAATCTGTCAGTGCTATGGTTCAGTTATTTTTGACAGATTTATTGATCGTGTCTGCTTCAAGTGTTGGTTTTTTTACTGGAAATTGACACCTGCAATCAAATGGAAAAGATGGATGCTGTAAAAACTGCAATTTTTCAATGATTCTTGTAATTAATCCTTTTGTATTGACAGTTTCCAGGAGCTATGTTGCCAGGAGTGGTCTTTATCACTGGACAATTAAGCAACTGGCTTGAAAAAATAATGCTATATTTGGAAACTGCCACGTGACATTCGAAAATAAATGGGTCTGAACTGTTTTCTTACTTGGGTTTTGGCCTTGATTAATAATCCCAGATGTGCTTTCTTTTAGGCAATTTCTGCCTGCTTTAACTGTTAGTGTCTATTATAGGAGTCGTAGCCACGCACGTGCCCACATGTGACTCTCGTGCTACACTGCTCAAGGTGTTATACAAAGATGGAGTTTAGTATTTGGGTCTTCCTGATGGTAGTAATGTGACTGAGGTTTTTTTTGAGCCTTACTTCCCCATGTGGAACATGTCAGAGTTTAGGTCCTCCAAAATCTACTGATATTTGTCTTCGCTGTAACTGTTGCTGACGTCTCTCTAATATTAAATGAGCTTTTCGTCATTGTAATGAGTCCCACTTCCCCTCTCCCCTGGACTGTCTCTTTTGTGACATCTCATTGTAAATTGTTTTTGGAGTTATTTTTATTTTATTGCTTTGTACAAAAGGGTAGAGCTCATTCATTTTTAGCTGCTCTGTGATGAACAAATGCACTGGTTATGTAAGTGGACCTAGAAAATAAGAGAACAGGGGATGTCAGGGAAGTGTGTCTATAAATATGCTGCATAACCAAACTTTTCTAAATGAAGCGCTGCTGTTCTGCAAGTGAAATAGAGCAGTTGCTGCCGAATGTGTACTGTAAAGACAAGGCTTATAATGTTCTCAATTTGTTGAGGTTTCTTTGCATTAATTAAAATTGGGAAAAAACAAAGTATTTTAATGTGACCTTCATTTGGCATTTGTTTTAACTTTTCTTCTCCTATTTTATTTAATTCTTCCACTTCTGTTGTTCAATTAGTGTTTGACCCCTTTAGCAGAGATGTAAATTAAATGACATTTCAATACCATCCCATATTTAAAATACTGTGTTAGTTGTGGATCATAAAGGATGATCTTCGTTCTTTAGCTAATTTATTCATTTAACAATTTCCCTCCAGAAGTTCCAGCAGAAGGCTCTGAAGCAAACTAAGCAGAAGAAATCCAAGTCGGCTGAATTTCTGATGGGTGAGCCTTGCTTGATGAGTTATTGCTCATAATTTGTGTAAGGATTAATTAACTAATTACAGACAAATGGCTGTGGGCGAAATTTTGCTCTTGCTTGTCAGGGTGCAATTTGTAATTATTTTAATCATTTATTCTTTTTTTCTTTTTTTTTTTTTTTTTTTTTTAGAGTTAATTTTAACCTAGTTCTGTTTTGGCGACATTTGAGGACGATACACTTGAGTCTTTCAGCAAAGGAATTACTAGAAGGAATTTTCTGCTTGTCATTGAAATACACTTTGCTATAATGTGCTCTTCTGACCTCCTTGTTTTCTGCAGTAAAAGAAGAGAGAGCAGCAACAGAAGGCATTGAAAATCCAGCTTTTAACATCAGTAGCACAGATCTTTCAGCAGATCAGCCTTTAGAAGAGAAAGTTATTCGACATGACAAGTCAGATAGCACCCTTGCAGCTCACCAACAAAAACTCAGGCTGCAAGCCCATGCTCAACCAAGAGGTGAGACATCAAACCCGATTAACCTCAAACGCAGCGACAGCGGTTGTGTTCCCCATCCAACCTGCGTGCTCCTTGGCCCACACTGGGCGTTCCCGTCCTGACACGTCCCAACAGGCGCCCCTGGAAACCTTGAATGCGAAACCCAAAATGCTGCCAAAAATACTGGCTGTCTAAATATTTAGACACCAGGGCTGTGTTTCCATGCTGAAGCGACTCCCCGTATAGGGGGGTGCAGGTTGGGTGGTGCTCCCTGCCAGTGGGGATGGGGGGAGCGCAGGGAGCGGGCGCTCGTCGCAGCGCTTCCCCCTCATTTGTGTCAGCTTGGCTTTTGGAGGCAGTGCAGCCAGTCCGAGCGCACAGATGTTGCTCTCCCTCGCTGGCTCCCGAGCATTGAGTAGTTTTAAACAGCTTACAGATCCATGATTGATTGTTGTCTTTAGGTCCCCCATATGCCCTCAGTCAATCAGCATCTTGCCTCTGCTTCATCTTTTGTTATTTATTTTTTTTTTGTTCAGCCAGTGTAGCTCAGATACTTGGAATGGAGAGTCCTGTTTGCTCTGCTTGTCCAGGAGGAGTGATCCTGGCTTTTAAGCTCAGCTTTGCTGCAGTACCCAAAAGAGACACCGCCTCAGGAAGCAGTCTTTGTTTATTATTTAGGTTCATTCACACAGGCTATAAGGATCTTCACTCATGTCAGTTTTCCTTTTGCAGATGTTTGGTGTCTTTTACCTATTGTTTAATTACTCCATTTTGAATTATTATTACTGATGAATGTTTCAACAAATGGTTACTTTTACTTAGTAATCCAATGAGTTAGAAGGTGAGGAAAAGAATTAAAGGCATTGTGAGTTATATGAAGAAAATCTTCAACCAAGATTTAATGTAGAAGAAAAAAGGCCCAAATTCGGACTCAAAATCTTCCCTAAATACCCATGGAAAAAATTACCTTGTTGGACTGTGTGGTCTCATTAACTTTAAGTGGACTGTGTGCATTCATAAACACGTAAATGTGCATCCAAGGTCAGAGACCTCCCAAGGTACCAAAGTAACTCACACGGCTTTGAAAAGTCCTTATCACCTAACATTTCCCAATAAACTCACAAGCCTGGATGCTGCTCCCTGAGTACCATTGCGTGCCAGCCCAGGTATTTAAATAGGTGAGGAGCAGAACTTCAGGCATTTGCTTTTTAAATGCTGGACCTTGTTGTGTTAAGATTTTATCCTTGTGGGACTGGAGAGCCCACGGCTCTTAATGGCCCCTTGGAAAATTAGGTTTGGCTTTCCATTTAGCCTTCATGTGACTCTGTGCAGCGCCGCACGGAGCAGGAATTCTTCGTCTTTCCTTTGCGGCCTGTCAGAACAGTGATTAAGCAGACAAAGGGATTGATTGTTTTTTAATGAAATAGTCTATCTGGCAAAAAATGAAGTTGAGCTCGCTGGAGACTATCCATGCTTTCAGTCGCCTCTTCAGAAATTCATGAATAGTTCCCTCAAGAAAACAACACTTTTTTTTTTTTTGTTAAAAAGCCTGAAATGTGTTTTTAAACATTTTGATTTTTCATCCTAAGTAGCATTTTGTTCAAAAAGCCCTAACTGAATATAATCTTTGTGAAAGAAATAGAAATTGTTACATTTCGTCTGGAATGAAATGCCTTTACACTATTTCTGTAATGGGAGAGGAAATCTTATTGAGAGTTGGAAAATTTTGTTTCCCAACACTGTGTCTTCCTCCTCGACCTCTGTTCATCCAGTTAACCAAAAGATCAGTTATTCATGTAGCTCTGCCTTTAAGTCATGCAGCTATTAAAAAAAATAGTCATCCATTTATACCATCATAAAAAAGTCTAGATTGGAAGGGACCTCTAGAGATCTTCTGGTCCAACTTTGCATTAAATTATTCTTAGTCTAACTTATGTCCCGACTTGTTTGGCAGTCACAGGGGCCAGTTTAAATTTATAAAGGGCTGCTAACAAAAAAAACAGCTTCAAGCCTGTCCAGAAACCTGGGAAAAAAAAATTGAACTAAATCTTCTGATACCTCACGAGCTAATTTTCCCCATTCCAAGTGTAAAAATACTTCATTAAAGAGCAAAAGGGAAAAGCCAACTGCAGAGGTAAGTGCAGCATCACACGAAGACTAGGTCTACAGGTATCTTACCCCTTCTTGTGGCAATCTGTTGTGGTTTGGGACTGCCAGAGCCAGTGGGATCGGTTCCTTGAGCCTGACTTCCTTTGCTTTGCTCCATGTTCATAGCTGCTGTCATTTCAGCTCTCAGCAGAAACACACGTGGTGTTGAAAACTGTCACCATCCTCTAGCATAGGGGCAACTCTTCTACAGCTGCTTCTCTCCTGCCCTGCAGATCTCAGGAGCCACTTTGCAGTTCACGAAGATCTTAGCACAGAAGTCTCTAGCCCGCCCCCCCTTCCCTGGGAGGCAAGACTTGCACCCACACTGGAAGATATTTTTCTAGAAGGGGGTGCCCACACACACCAGCGCAGCTTGTTGCCCCAGTCTTTACTGGTAAAATGGCACTCCTTTCTCCACCTCATGCCGGGCTTTAAGGGCAATGCCTGCCAACACACCACCACAGCCTGTTAAAAATGTGTTTTGGCCCCCTCAGCTACTCTCTTTCACTTTACCCCCCCTTTTTTTCCCAGATGCCAATAAAATACTACTTCTTTTGGGGTTTGCTCCCCTCCAGAGCTGTTGGATGCTCTTCCAGCTCTTGGGCTCTAGGCTTAGGTTTGGTAGCTTAATGGGGAATAGTGTTTGTAAATTCTAACTCTCAGTGCTAAAGTGTACAATTTAAAAACAGTTATAACCTTAAGCACAATTATTTAATCACAGCATTTAGCAGATTACAGGTTCAAAACACTATATAAACATTAGGCAGGATTTTCAGGCTATGCACTTGAAGGCAGGACACGGAGATGGCACTGCCTTTCCATTACCTTTCAACCCATCACCTGTGTCATTAATGGCAGCAAATAATAGCTACAGGGGTGCTATCATTTCTTCCATCTTGCAACAGTGTCACAGCCTGTTCCTCTGTCAGCAATTGCTGGAGGGAAGAGTTCTCTAGAAAAACCTCCACCTACTTTTGAGATGCCTTCTCACACACCTCCGTGCTAAGGATACAGGGAAGGAGCGTGAATAGTCACCTGTGTGTTCAAGACAGCCTTAAAACCTATTCCTGGAATTTGGCTATGTCTGCACAGGATGCTGCTGTGCAGACTACACATTGCTTGGGGATTGAATAGCCAGTGCAGAGGTCCATGATATTGCAGCTTGTCTTGCATCTGTCCCCTAAACAGCTCAATTCATAGGTATGTTTGTGCTATATTGACTTTTCCATTTCTTATTCTTGGTAACAGAACATCTCCTGAAAAGGAGAGTTTGTGAACTGATTCTTGTTTTCAAAAAACTGATCATTTTTTTTTTCCAGAGTATTTTTTTCCTGAGTTTTTTTCACCTTTCAAGACAGATTGGTGGAGCTATTCTTGTGAATCAAAGTGCAAGGCTCCTGCATGCTTTGCTTGTGGGGAAACTGAGGCAGTGCAAGAGGCCTTATCTGCAGTCACACTGCAGGCCTCTGGTGGAAATGGAAACAAAACCTCGGATCCCTAGTCCATTGCTCTGTCTGTTAGGTTGTTCTGCATCTCACACTGTCATATTTTCCATGACGGACAGTATGTCATATTTTATCATCATTAGTAGACCATTGTTCAGGAATAGGCCATTAAGCAACACTTTCTTCTGTATGCTTTCCATCAATGCTCTTACGTGATGAAGACCTGGTACTGCTGCTAAATGTTAGAGTGAGCCAGGGAAGCTGGCTGTTTACTCAGATTAATTTCTGGATTTTCAGCCAGCTAATTGGTTGCAGCGGCTTATTATAGAATCATTAAGGTTAGAAAAGACCTCAAGGATCATCAAGTCCAACCATCAACCCACACCACCCAACCCACTAACCCATGTCCCTAAGCACTACATCTACACGTTTCTTGAACCCCTCCAGGGATGGCGACTCCACCACCTCCCTGAGCAGCCTGTTCCAATGCCTGATCACTCTTGCAGTGAAGAAATTTTTCCTAATATCCAGCCTAAACCTCCCCTGGTGCCACTTGAAGCCATTTCCTCTTGTCCTATCACTTGTTACTTTAGAGAAGAGCCCAGCACCCACCTCACTGCACCCTCCTTTCAGGCAGTTGTAGAGAGTGATGAGGTCTCCTCTCAGCCTCCTCTTCTCCAGACTAAACACCCCCAGCTCCCTCAGCTGCTCCTCGTCAGACCTGTGCTCCAGACCCTTCACCAGCTTCGTTGCCCTTCTCTGGACCTGCTCCAGCACCTCAATGTCCTTCTTGTGGAGAGGGGCCCAATAGGCTTCTACCCTATTTTCTCTTCTTGATTCTATGCTGACTCTTTGCTGATTGCTCCTCACCTTCATTTTTTTCACGTAGTGCTCATGAAATTGTTGTCCAGCAACCGTCTTGTCTTTGCCAAACTGCACAATTTATTTGTTTCTGAAAGTACTCAGAGCTTCCTTGTAACTAAATCGAACCAACTCTCCTGCCTTTCTTTCCCTCAGCAAATATTGAATTTGCTGGAAATTTTCAGATTGACCATCTCAATAGGAGGTCCAATAGACAAATTTCTCTGAGAGAAATATCTGGGGTTAGATCACCCAAACCCACAGTGACAGGAACCTATGCCTACCTATTCTTCCCTTGCCAGGCACCTGATCTCAAGGTGAGCTGGATTTGGCTTTTGTCTTTTCTTCAGAGGAGTTTAAACCCCCAAAACACTTTGGAGAGTGCCTTAATGTTCAGGCTGGCTTGGTAAAGTCTCTGCCCAGCAAAGGGCTTCCAGCAAACTGTCATGACGGAAGCACTAAACCTCCAGGACCACACTGTCTTTGGCTGATGGCAGAATATGAGGGCAGTTGCTCAACCTCAGATGGATGATGTATGTCACAAGCAATCCCTTAACATAGGACTACTGTACTTAGCATTTTATCAAAGGCCTGTAAAACACATGTTAATCTATTTTAACATTTGATACATTTTGTCCTTGGCTGTGATCAGAAAATGTGCAAGTGGTTTACACCAATTTGTACTATTTCATGTTTGCCACAGCCACTTAGTTACACAGATTTGGTCCAACTAATCCTGAGAAGAGCCCTGTGGGATGGCATTGCTCAAGTTTCTATAAGATAGGTAAAATTTCCAACCTGTGCGTGCAGAGGGAATATGTGTCAGAACAAATTAGACTGTGATCTTTCTGGGGTGCCCACCATGCATGTGAGCCACAGAATCCAGGCAGCAGGCTTTTTGAGCATCCTCCCACTGTGTGGTCTGCCTTGCACCTGGTGGTTGCACAGACACCTTCCGAGGCTGTGATGCTCTGTTGCTTTTTTATGGAAGATGAAAGAAAGGCTAATTGTGTTCTCCTCTGTCCTGCACACCTTGTACAAAGGCTAGAGGAAGTCTGACCCCTAAATGTTGAAGGTTCAAGTTAATAGTCTCTAGATGACAAGAAATGTTCATTTTTTCTCTGATCATCCCCAATACACAAATCTTTTTTCAAAACTACTAAAATAAAAAGCTCTAATTAATTCTACCATTTTTATCTGCAACAGGCACTGTTAACATCTCACATCATGCTCCAATAAATTTGCCCACAGAGGTTAACAACATGTGAGGGGGTGAAAAAAATGGGGAAAAAGAACCCCTTTCAACCGAAGACCAGAAACTACTCCTCTAGTAAGCCCAGGTACGGCATGACATTAACATGGCTATACTGCTTCTGTGAGTAAATTAGCGTGTCCACATGGCACACTGCTGCACCACCTCCCCGCTGCAGAGCTAGGTTGGGTTGTATCTAACACAGAGCTGCGTGAGTCCTGTGGGGAAATCCCACTGTAAAATAGAGCAGTTCTGCTCCTTATCAAAAGCTACAGTAGAGAGAAGCCTTGCTAAAGAATAGTTACTGCTGAAGGGAGTTGAGCTGCGGCAGGGCAATATAAGCCCTTTCTTGCTCAAGAGTGTAACTGGACAAGGACCGTGATGCGGGAATACACAGGCAAAAAAAAACTATGTGAAGATGCTGTGTGGGATATCAACTTGATAAAAATATCAGCAAGTGCATTGAATTCAGTCTGTTTACAGAGAACTGGGGGCTAAAGCTTCTAATTTAATTCCAGAGAGATGGTAGGTATGCACTGGAGGAACAGTAAATGTGGATGGAAAAAAAAGTATCTGCTGGAAACTCAGGTTTGTGCTGCACATGAGGGAAACAGGAGCTTGTGACGCTGGCTTTTTGTGTTGGACAAAATGATTCGCATAAAGGGTGGGTCCAGAAATATGAGTCAAAACTATGTCCTTTTTTTTTCTTAAACAATGGCAAAGTCTATATGTAATAATTCAAGCTCTGTGTCT
This sequence comes from Pterocles gutturalis, assembly GCF_000699245.1. Lineage (NCBI taxonomy): Eukaryota > Metazoa > Chordata > Aves > Pterocliformes > Pteroclidae > Pterocles > Pterocles gutturalis. Next base: position 63,523 of record NW_010104038.1, on the reverse strand, counting down.
GTGGTTCCATGCTTTCTGATTCCAACAGGGACTTGAAATGGAAATGCCAAACCCGGTACGCAGGGCATGATGGATCACCATGTATGCATAGGAATAAAAGGGTTGTCATTGGAAGTAATTTTGCGTTGAATTACACAATGTGTAATCCAATTGAAATCAGCAGAACAGCGCAAGGTGTAATGTAGTGTGCAAAATGTGATCCATTGCACGCAATTTTGACAACATGGATACCGCACCACTCATCTAAGTAATGTGCTAAAATTGAATTTGTGAAAGGTAGGGGGAGAAGAGCTGTGAAGAATGGATGCGTTTCGTAATTGGGAAATAGTCTTTCAGAAGGTGGATGAAAACGTGTTTTTAAGGCAAATTTATTATACTTGGAAGTAGTTTGCTTCATAATAGTGCTGCTGGACCCTCAAAATTCAGCAAGTTCACTCTCTGGCATAGTAGGGGACCAGCTGAGCCTGCCAGCCTGGGAGCACTCAGTATCTATTTTCCACATTGATGCATGTCACTTTATCTGACAGTGTTCTTAAGTTAATTCCTTCATCACCAGTAAGTCTTTCTCACACCTTCAACCAACAGTGTTTTCCCAGGAAAAGCAGCAGGTCTCACACTGGTGTCCCTTGGCACAGTGCCCTCTGTTGCTTGCAAAAAAAAAAAAAAAAAAAAAAAAAAAATTCCTATGCTGTACTTGTACTTAAAGAGCAGCAAATGTGGTAAGTCTTCTAGGAGTGGAGTGGGGGCTGGAAAAAGTGGGTGCTGTGAGTACGATACGGTGTTTTTCACGTGTCAGGGAATATGCAGCATGGTCTGTGCTGCTCAGGCTCATGAACGGCCCATTTGCCAGCATCCTGTCAAAGCTGACAGGTGAGTTAATTCAAGGCTTGCAATAGAAACATGAGACACAGTTATGTGGTTTGGTCATTGCCTACGGTCTCCGCTGAGCATAAGGAAAATGACATACAACACCGTTAAAATGAGAGTGGTTGCCTGGTGATGGTAGCATTTAACAAACTGTGTTTTCAAGATATCATCTACTGTCCAGTCACTTGCTTAATGCTCTTCAGTTTGAGAATGCCATTAATGTGTAACTTTTTGTTGAGGTCTGCTTGGTACTCACGAAAATTTGAAGCTCTATGTAAAATGCTCTACCCCTCCGTGTATTCAGCAATAATCTGGGATAACTTTGTGCTTCCCAGGAATCTTATTTTAGATCTACACCTAAAATAATATAGATAATATTTATCTATACTTGTAATATGGATGGTAATGTTAGATGTAAATCTAAAATAGTAATAATATATCTTAATTAAGGTATTCAGCTTCTTTATGTAACCTTGATCAGCCTATATAATTAAAGGCATCTGTAATGGTCATGAGCTGAGGTAAATGTAACAGATATCACGGTTCAGTAATGACAATTAAAAATCCCAACTAAAAATATAACTTCTGGTTAACTCATAGTAATGCTCTGGTTTTTTTCTTAACAGAATGAGAATGGAGGGTTAACATTGTTTTATGTATTGCATATCAGAGAATCACAGAATGTGAGATTGGAAGGGACCTCGAAAGATCACCTAGTCCAATCCCCCTGCCAGAGCAGGAACACCTAGATCAGATCACACAGGAACGCATCCAGGCGGGCTTTGAATGTCTCCAGAGAAGGAGACTCCACAACCTCTCTGGGCAGCCTGTTCCAGGGCTCTGTCACCCTCACCATGAAGAAGTCTTTTCTCATATTCAAGTGGAACCTCCTATGTTCCAGCTTGAACCCATTGCCCCTTGTCCTATCACTGGATGTCAATTCACCAAGTTCTTCAAAACTAAAGTTTTATTTTTAATATCTTGACACTGTTTAGATGTGATTAAATCTGGCAACACAAAATTTTGTAGTAAAAACTCAAAATGTTTTCTTGTGAAAGTTTCAAACTTTCCTAAATTATTTTCCAGTTTTAAATCATTGTTTAAATCAACTAAGAACCTAATTCACTGGAAATCCAGTCGGTTTGTCACTGACCAGGAACTCTCACTGTTTATGCAGATTTGGTTGATGATTTTTATTTGTTTTCACTTCTTCATTCTGTGAATTATTATTTTTTTTAAGAGCAGGCTTCTTTCTCCTCTTATGCTTTAATTGTATTGAATGATTTTTAATTCTATAGAGATTTTTTTCCAAAGTGCAGATTAGAAGCAAAGGCCTATATCTACAAAGAAGCAACTTGCAGCTAACAACCTTTGTAGGTAATGAATCATGAAAACTGGTAAGCAGGAGTGCTAGTCCCAGGGCCCACCATATCTTGAGGAAGGGTGAATAAGTGAAGCAATTGAAAATGCAGGAGGTGGGACCCTTCTCTCTCCTTCCTCCTGACCCCAGGTCTTACTTCTTGCTGGCCAAGTTGAGGTGGGCACCTATCTTAGAGGGGATTCAGCTCTGACCCCAGGATGCTGCTTTGGCTCATGTGGTTGCATACTCTTCTCATAAGAAAACTGGGAAAACTGCTAGTATAGAATCTTACATTTGGGCTGCCCAAAGTGACATATCTGCGCAGTAAAATGAAAAGTATCCCTAGGGAAATAAGTTCAATTCAGCTGAATGGAGACACTGAGGATTTACCATGATGTTCACAAACAGGAATTGCTGCTGAAATCAGTGCTTTAAGATAGCTGTGTGGAAAGGAGGACTACTCTTTTCCATTCCCAGCTATGTTGCTATATTTCAGAACCACTTTGGGTCAAAATCCTGTGTCAGACTGGAATTTCATCTTTCCAAGATGCCTCTGTCTTATTCTATCATATGCAGAAGGCTTTTACGAGTTGCCCCAGTAATGTTCTACCAAGTCATTGGCAGGGACATGTGTTGACCACACTACTACGTGAAAAGGTAGAGCTGTTACTTAAGGCAAGTTTACTCAGACCATAATCTATGTTCTGTCTTCTAATGAACGCTGGCTCATGCCAAATTTTTTCTTTCTTCTCTAAGACCCACTGTTACTCTGGAAACAAGCACCAGTAAATGCTTATTTAAGCTTTTGGTAATCAGTCACCTGGCTACTAATAATTCTTTTGTTTTTACATTGGCCAGGAGACCCTTAACAAATCCAACAGAGTTTTGTCTGTTTTTTCATTGAACTAAAAACGTAGATTAATAGCACAATATGAATGGAATAATTGTCTGTCATCTAAATTCTATGCCATACCCTTTGATGTGATATTGATATAAGCTACCTCATCTCTTTATGGAGAAGACGTTGTAGAAATGCAGCTTAGTCGTGTCATTTCTGTGGTATTCTCAGGACATAGACTCTGTAACTGACTTGTCCTGGGTTAAGTTGAGACAGAGTTAACATTCTTCATAATAGCTAGCAAGAGGCTGTGTTTTGGATTTGTGCTCAGAAGAAAGCTGATAAAGAGTGATGTTTATGCCGCTGCCAAGGTCTTTCAGCTTCTCTGGCTGTCTGCAAACAGGAGAAGCTGGGAGGGAGCACAGCCCCAGTTACTAGCCCAGGATTTGATTTTAGGTTTGGGATTGAGACACAGAGTGGCCAATAATCTATTCCATAACATACACGTCATGCCCAGTATACAGGTGAGGACCCTCTGGAAGATCGGCCCTTTTGGTTCCAGATCTCTTTTGCTCTGGGTCGTCCTGCTCCAGGTGGTCGCTCTCCCAAGGCCTCCTCCCCCCTCCCCCACCCTGGTCAGTTCTCCGGTCAGCCCTCAATCTGGGACGCTCGGACTGTTATCTCTGTTCCGTGAGTGCGGTTTCGGGACTCTCCCTGCTCCGGGTTCATTATCCAGGAACAGGCTGAGCCTTGGTAATCGGGTGGGGGGCAGTATCACTGTGTATCACTCATTTGTATATTTGTGTATGGTATTATATTCAGTATTATTGTAGTTTAGTTATTAAATTGTCCTTATCTCAATCAATGAGTCCTTTTTCCCTTTACCCCTTTAATTCTCTCCCCGATCCTCGGATGGGGAGGGGCATTGGGTGAGTGGGAATGTGGTTTAGCCCCCAACCAAGGGCAAACCCATCACATGACTACAGACATCTTAGCTTAAAAGACATTTTAAGAGTTTCATCCAGTCCTTGTAATACATGTGCAATCCCATGGGCTGTATCCAAGGATTATGCTAATTTTATTAGCAACTCCTCTTGCTTTAATTAAACTGCAAATTCCCACCTGGTCACTGTAGTGCCCACACCCTTCTTTTCATTTTTATTTGAATGTATAGATAATCTGTCATTTTGAACATAATTTCTGATTTCCTGAATTATCCATTGTGCTTTCCACATGACATAACAAGATTTTGAGGGGTAAATAGAGTTTTAAAATTGAGTTAAGAGGTTTGAGCAGACATCTGTATCAAAGCAAAGACCTAAGTTTCTAAAGTTGGCCAGGTGGTTGTGGGAGAAGGTTTTCAAAGTAACTTGCTGTCTGAAAGCACCAAGCTATACACTGCTGTTCAAAATACCTGCCAGCAAGCTCTGCATTAACATTTACTTTACTGTGTTTATACCATGAAGGAGAGCAATGTGAATTCCTTAGTGGACTGTTAATTTGCATGTTCTACACTTTCATATATTTCCAAAAGCAAACGTGAAATGATTAGTAATCCATTCACATGCTCACAAAATACTATTAGCAAAATGCCTTGGGCAGTATGTTATGTTGACTAAAATTGATGATTTTGTGTTTTAAAACTAAAGTAACTCCACCTGTCCCCAACAGATCTTAGGACCTTCCCAGAGCCCAGACCTCCTGGGCACACCAGTTCTCAAGGTATATATTGAGCTGAAGAGGGAAAAAGACGAATAAACCCCACAAAAACCTCCCAAGAGCAGCGATCTAAGGCTTGCAGTGATTTGACTCTTCAGAAAGCCTCACTCAAAGTCTTCTGTGGAGTCCTGTGGTTTAAAATGGCTTGTTATCTATAAAATCACCATAAGGAAGCGATTCAGGCATTTACCACTCATCCTACCTACACAGGTTTTAAAGTGCGTATGTTGCTCTGGAGAAAGCAAACCTGGTTCTTCTTTTTACTTCTGCATAGCTTTGTCTCCAGCTGCGTGCAGGTCTGACAGAGCCAAAGACCTGGATGAAATATCTCATACTCCTCAAAGAGTTCTTTTTTTAAAGAGGACCAAAAAACCAAACTGTTTTGTCAATGCATCTCTTTTCTGAATAATGGTTTCCATGCCTTGTAGACTCAAATAAAATGATGTTTCCTCCTAAATGCTAATTATTCTGTCCAGAAGAGTTGCCCAAAAGTGTACTCTTCAGAGTTTCACATCAGACCCATGGGGGGGTATTAAAATTCAATAAGAGCTGTTGTGATATTAAGACTGTATAAAAAAATCTATACGCTAGCTGAGTATTGGTTATATGGCTGCAATGCATTTTTCCAGCAATTTACATTTACAGCTATGAAGTAATTGAATATATGAATGCATCATCATTTTCTTTTTTTAGCACATGGGTGAATTATTTTACCAACATGTGAAGGGGTGTTCATATAACATTGTAGTACTTTGTGCTAGAGAAAAACAATTACAGTGAATAAGGTAGAATGGCTCTGTTATTGCAGTACATAAGACTTTGATTACATACTGCCAGGATTCATACCAGCCTAGTAGTTGTTGACAGATAAAGTAACAAAAATGAAACTCATTTATTTTTTCTTTATTGAGACCTCAAGGTAAAGCAAATTTTCAGTTCTTGTACTTACTACATTGAAGGAACAGAGACTGACAGTCAGAATGTGCCAGTCCAGAAATATAAATTAAACCTAGTTTCATATCAAAGTTTCATTTAGTCTCTGAAAAGGAGCTGCTGTTTGGATTATTTTTGATCCTAAAAGAAATACACTGTAGACTACTGTAGTTTATCTCGGATGAATTAACCCCCTCATACATTCAGTTCTTAAGTATTTTCTAGGATAGAGATCTACATCTACTCAAGAAACTTTAAAATTTGGCATGGATTTAATTATTTCACTTTTTTTATGTTTAGTAATAATTTAATGTGTTTGCAACCCCAGTAAACATGAGGATGGTTTTAACAGAGTGTAGCACTTTTGCTGAAGGAAGCATGTATTTTGAGGAAAAAGCCCTCCCTCTCTCCTTGTGTAAAGAAAATTATTCTGGTTTTTACTGGGAGTTCCTCTAGGCAGTTAAATGCTGCATTATTCCTTGATAAGTCTAACAAATTACTTTTTTTCATAAACTTGATTGGTTTCTAAAGAGCAAATAAAACTAGCTGTTGAAATGGAAAGTGCTAAAATGAGTGTTTTTATCCCATCAAAATCTTGGATTAGTTACCCTACCTAGCCCAAATGAATATAATTGCTGTTCAGTTTAATGAGGCAGTATTCTAGTATCTCCTCTGTAATTAAACACTTCTCTGGTTGAATACAGTATTAAAGATGCACCAGACATTGAAACCTCAGTGGTAAAATTTAAAACTGTTGAAATTGGATGGGTCAGCTGTGAAACACAATTTCTTCTGCAGCTTGGGTAATTTACTTGTAAGATATGTTTCAAGAATAATATGGCTTATCTTGGGGATGCTGGATTTTTAAAATTTTTCTTATCTTTCCATCATCTAAATTTGAGAATTTTTTTCATTAGTTCCTAAGCAAAAGTGACATAGAGCGCACTTGTTTCCAGAATTACCTTTTCTGACCTTTCACAAGATGATAATTGCAGTACTAGTAGGCTTAGAGGACTTGTTAAAAAAATTAAGCTTATAAAGTAGCAAAAAATGCCCCTTTGCTTGCTGGTGTCAATTTCAAAATTAACATTTTGGTTCATGTGCTTCTAATAATCGCTGACCCTTACTTCATGTGCCTTCCGCAGGAAATGAATACAGCAAAAATTGCTTTGACCCATTGATGGATGAGGAAATAAACCCAAGGCAGTGTGGGATGGAGGTCAGTGAAGAAGGTGAGGCAGAATTAAGTATGTAATTTTAGTGTCAGAATATTATTTTCCATTCATGAAAATGAGGTGACAGAGATCACATATGCAGTTCTATTTAAATATTGAGGTTTACAATTTAAATTATAAGCCTTAACTGCTCTGAACACGGTAGGCAGTATACATAGTCTTTGATCAAGGACACAAAGTTAATGGACAGGTAAAAGTGGCGTTGTGCTATATTCAGTTCCCTACTGTAAAAAAATGAAGCACACTCCGAGAACATTGTCTACACCATGTTCTCTAATTAAAAAAGTTAGTCCAGAACTGGGAACTAAGCTGTAGGTCTTTTGCAACCCTGATCCCAAAGTCCTTCTTGGAGAGCAATTTGATTGCTAAGCTGAATGTGTGTTTGCCTAGCAGAAGGAAACCCCAGAGTCCATAAGAAGTTCCCAGCACATGAGGAGGGCCTTTCGGTTCTCTTTTTGCCAGTTTAGCCGAGATGTTTAGCTTTGCTATCTGTGGTCGATAGCGAGAAGTCGGGGAGGGTGTGACTGCAGAGCTGGGAGAGCAGAAGTTATGCGTTGGTATGAGGGAGATTAACCAGGAGGCATTTTCTTGCAGAGAAAGTTCTCTTTTGCTGTCATGGCTTTTAGATAAAAAAGGGTGGGAATGGGCCTGCCTGAATCTGCGTGGGCTTAACAAAGAACATCCTTATGGCGCTGAAGTATTTAGGTATGCACTGAAGGCTTTGGCCCAGCTCCTGTTGTTGAGCACTAACACCTAATAGCACGCAAGACCCAGTTGTCCTGTGTCATCGCCCTAGCCCCTTGCTTTTTTAAAATCTTGTGCTTATTTGTACTACAGAGACTGACTAGATATGCGGTTGTAGTCAAATTTTAAAAAAAATTTCTACTGTAAAGGGTCTCAAAGTACATAGTTTCTGAAATTCATGAGAAACGTGTCAGATATAGAGGTATAAACTTTTGAGGCAAAAACTTGTGTGACTAGGAAAAGCAGGCTCTAATGCATGCCAGTAACTAGAATTTCTGTGTAATGGTGAAAAAAAATCAAGGTTTATCAAGGGTGAATTGTCTCACCCCTATAATTTGTCCATTCATTGTGTAAGACAGCAATGTAATACCTTGGAAGTCAGCTTCTCGCTCAGAGTTTTCAAATGAAAGATTGTTTTCCTGTTGGTACTGCCTTTGTTCATCTTATGAATAGGCTTCATGAGTCATGATGTGCTTCATAACCAGAAAATGAAAAGTGATTAGGTTTCTATAACTGTATTGGTGTGCCTAAAAACATGTATGGATAGTGTGGTGACATAAGGGGTACATGGAAGGACAGTTTCCATCGGGAGAAATACTTTGCTTGTATTGAGGAGGCTGAGTGATACACACTTAACCTTAAATGGTTTTGGTGTGGGTATTTTTTTGTTGTTGTTATGCTGTTTGGTGGTGCTTGGTTGTTTGGTTGTGGGGTTATTTTTTTTTTGTTTGTTTTTTTTGTTTTTTTTTTTTTTTTTTTTTTTTTTTTTTTTTTTTTTTTTTTTTTTTAACAGATGAAACCTCTGAGAAAGTCCATCCAGTTCTGCGGGTGGGGTGGAGAGGTGGTTTTAGGTTTTATTTACCGACATCTCTGCCAAGAGTAAGCCTTCTACCCCGGAGATATTCAAAAGCTGGCAGCTTGGTCCTGGGCAACTTGGCTCTAGGTGGCCTTGCTTGAGCAGGGGGTCTGAACCAGATGACCTCCAGATGTCCCTTCCCACCTCAGCCCAGTCCGATTCGATAATCCTCACAAACCAGTCTCATTGTCTGGTTTCCTTTACCTTGCAGAAGTGTTTAATAAGTGGAACTACATTTGTATGTAGCAGATGGAGTCAAAAGGACAGTCAGAACTGAAGTCTGGTCCTGTGTGGTCATCCCCTGATTGGAAAACATTTTTGTTTACCTTCTCTTTCCAGCTAGCAGCCTGTCACTAACAAGAGACAAAAGCAGAACAAGATGAAGAAATCAGGGCATGCTATAGTTAGACTCTTCTTATGACTTAAGCAAGTCAGGCCCAATGCCCAAAGAGAATAGCTGGTGAAAAGCAAATCTTCAGCCACTAACTCTATTATACAAAGTTAAATATAATTTTAATGTGTTCATCATATGGGATTCTTTAATGGGTTATTTAGTGAAAATGAAGATATTAGCAATTATCTTTTCTATATTTGATAAAATAAATTTGTTCTGGAAATTTGTCTGAGTTGTTAATGCCCTGAGAACAAACACCACCCCACTATGGATTTGCTTCCCCCCTCGCCAAGGGAACATCTCAATGTTACATGCTAAAAGAAATGTGAAAGATTCTGTACTTGCAGAATAGGTTTGCAGAAGCCTTCCTCTGCGAATGCTCAGTGTAACTGAAAAACTTAGCTCTGAAATTTCGTAGTAAAAAAAAAAATATTATTTGAGTTTCTGTTGGGCACTTAAAAAGAGCCACCCAGGGTCGCTTGTAGCTGTACTTCAATTCACCTGCCTTCTATGCATTTGTTTGGTCTTCTGCCTGCCTGTCTTCACTGACAACTTAGAGAAGCCAGGGACTGTGAGATCTGGAGAGAAGACAGTCTCAAATGGTCATTTCTCCCTTGAATATAGACACTTAAAGTGGTTTTTTAGGTTTTATGGAAAAAGGTATGTGTGTCTGTCCTTTGCTCCTTTTAAAAATCTGTAGATTATACTGGGAATTTAAGTGACTGACCAGCCACAAAATCAAAATTCATAGTATACTGTAAATAACTACTCATACTAGATAACGTGTTAGTATTATGGACAGTGAGGTAAAAGTTCTAATAAAGATCCAAAATCACATTAGAAAATAAATTAGGTACTCTGATTTTTATTAAGAGTAAAATAGAATTCATCTGTCAATTTGACTATAAGTAACCATTTCAACTACTCTATTAGCAGAATTAGTAAACTAATTTCAGTCCAGATCAAAGTATAATATTCCTCACCATTTAAAGTATACCATCATGTATTTTTTTAAATTCAAACTGTCTTTCACAACTCACAAGAAAATCACAGTCACCTCTGCTATGAAACTAGCACTATGAAAACTATTTTTAAGTATCAAATGGTTTCTTTTGTATTTTTATATCATTATTTATAGTTTAAAATAGTGTTTCTTGAAATACTACTAGAAGAAACAATAGATGTTTCACTACTGTTTTTTTAAGATCCTGTGGAAGTCGAGAGGCAAATCCTGTATAATAAACTGATGAATCTTCTAGATGAAGAAAACAACATGCTGGACTTGCAAGGTAAATAACAAAGTCACTTGTATAAAGAAAAATAAAAGCCTTTTGAGTCTGGATGCGGGGAGAATGGGTAATCCATCCCCTTGAACTCAGAAGCAAAAGGGACATTGATTTTAATGTGAGCCTGTAAGATATTTTTCCCCAAATGTTTTTGTTTTGAGTCATGTTTATGTGGTTTTAAGTGTAACTTAAGTGGCATGCTTTCTCCAGGCTGCTTCATTGCATGCTGAATTCTAGCCTTATGAAATAAAACTAGAAGTATCATTGCTTATGTGCTCAAAGCTACAGATCTAAATCCTTATTTAAGCTCATAAATGGGTGGACCATTTGTCACACGCATGAGTCATGCTACACAGTGTTTGAGATTATCTGTGTAAGGATTTACACTACCAGGTGAGTAAGAAAATGCTTCCTTGGCTTTGTTAGAAAATACAAATGGATGTTCCATCTACAGTAAAAACAATGGAGCGCAGGAGAAGAGATTTCTTCACCCCAAGCCAACAGCCTTACTTTGGCTTCACTTATTTTCACAGGCATTACTTAACACCCAGTTGATTCACAAGACCATTACAGCCCCAGCCTTGACACAAGGTGCATGTCTGCTGCTCTCCTCTGGTTCATCCTAGGAGAAGTGACACATGAACAAGTGTTGGCTCAGGGTTACTGTTGTATTTTTGGGTATCCCTCCTTCCTTTTTCAGCAGAGGTCTTTTGTATGAAAATATTTGCTGTTCTTTGTATCTCTATGAGGTTTCCTGTTACGTTTCAGTTATACACAAGACTTTGTCAGACAGAGCCGGCAGTTGTGTACAACTTTGGAACTCCAGAAGCTGCAGCATGTTACATGACTATTTCGTTTGTGAGCAACTTTGTTCTAGAAGAGGCGAACATTTAAAATCCCTTGAACTGGCACTGGTCATACCAGTATTATCTTTGAAAACCATTTTGTCTCATTTTAAATGCAAGAAAAAGAAAGTACAACCATCGCAGCTAAATTAATGCAGATAGTTTAAGCATAAACTTTTAAAAATTATTAGCAAGCTCTCTGTTGTTGCATGTTAATGTAGAGCTGTACGTTGCTGAGAAAGACTATAGCAGTGCTTGATGTTGATTGTTGCTTCTATCCTGCAACAACATAGATTAAAATAAAAACAAGTTTGGCCGTGAAGTCAACATTATTTCTATAAGAAAGATTAACAGGCGATGTCTATCTGTTGTACTTAACTAGTCCTTGTATACCAATATTTGTAGCATCTAGTATTCTTCAATAGCTTTATCATCAAAATAACCGTCTATGATGAAGGAAAGTGTCCAGATGTCACTTTACAGGCTGCCCCAGGGTGAGGTCCGTTAGCTTTTTGCAAGTTAGCTTCTGGGGCTCCCCCAAAGTAGTGGGAAAGGGAGAGAGAAGCATCTCTGGACAATTGTTCAACCCACCTCACGCAGACATCTCTTAGCTGATTAGACCATTTGCACCTTGGAAGAAGTTCTTCTCTTTCCTTTGGCTCTAGAAGGGTATTGGACTTAGACTTGAACACTGCATTTTTCATGGCTATAGGTTGGTGAGACAGATTGCACCATGTGTATTTGTCCACTTTTAAGCAAGGGAACCAGGGAGTGAAGGGGAAGCCTTCCCCATCAGTAGTTACTCTCTCCTTCAACTAGGTGCTCTAAAACCTTATGTTACATTACACACAACGTTAATGAATATTGTTAAGATGAACAGTTTTTATAGAGGATAATAGCAAAAAGCATATTTAGAGAGAAATAAGGTTTCACCAATCTCCTCAAATACTTATAATTTAAACTCACCCAGGTATGTTTGAACTAAAAATGTCTTTTTCTCCAACTAGTTTTATCAAACCACCATGCGAGGCAAAATGGTGGTTATTAATGTTTATCTACATGGGGTGTGAGACAGGTTCAAATCTCTCATCCATCCAAAGCTATTTGTGTGTACACGGTGTGCTCTGCGGAGGGAGATCTCACTCTGAGGCTGCTAAGCTGCCAGTCACTAATTCGATTCAGGGGCGAGCAAATGCATTAATGCACGTGTCTCGCACTCCGGGAGCACATCAGGGTCACCCATGTAGGCATGAAGGCAGTGAGTAAGAGGGACACCGCAGCCCAGTGCTGACTCGTATCTTGAGCAGAACCTCAGTGCTTTTATTTCTTAAAAGTACCTTAATGGGTATCGGAGCTAGTCCTGCAGATGAATGTTGCACTTTGTCCTGGCTGAATTTTTTACTTTTCTTGGCTTGGGTGAATAAAATCCGGAAAAGGGCAGGATTTTCCTGAGGATGCGGGGCTTGTGCAGACTCCACCTCTATGTGTGTATAATAGGCTGTTGTTTCTGCCTCTCTGTGTTTCTCCCTCCCCATTTTTGAACCTGTTGTTCACTTTCAAGCCCTTTTTTTTTAAACAGAGAGCAAGTCTCACAGGTCTGACCTCCCTACCAGTTTTATGGAAGTGGGCAGCTGAGCAGAACAGACAAGCATTATTAATGTCTCCACTGAGGGAAAAGCTAATATGGGAGTTTGACCCTTATTAGACATCAGAAAATCCATAGAATATTAGGATTCATTTGGTTCCACTCTTACAGAACTGCTTTTCTTCATTTGACCACTGAGCTGAAAAATCACGTAGTTGTACAGTCCTAATTAATAGATGATCCCCAAAGGAAAGGAAAGAACATGTCTTAGAATTTATATAATTGTATATTTAAAGCATTTTGTCTCTGAGTAACCTGTTGGTACGTGTTAATTCGTAGTAAAAGGCAACATTGGTTGTTTGTGTCTTAGAGAAAAATGTAGACTGTATATATTTACCTGGGGATAAAATCTCTCAAACAGTGTAAGATCATGATCCGTGCACATCTGAAATGATGCTAGATGAATACCACTAAAAAATATTTTCTATTATATTATTCTCTGACAACAGCTGAAGAATTGAAGTGTAACATTTTGCAGCATTTTAATTGTTTGAAACTGATGCTTAAACCTTTGCTATGTACTTTTAAAGCTATAATTTATAAACAGAATCTTCTAGAACCAGGCAGCCAAAATACATTTTCCATGTGGAGTTTATAGCTGCTTTGTACATTCAAACCCACGCTGAGGCGTAGTCTGCCCATGAACCTACCCTTTAAATTCTCATCTCAGTATATAAACCACTGGTATCTGTTGGACAAATGCAGAAGTAAATCAAATTACAAACAGCCAAGTTAATACCGGAGAGCTTATTTTAATTGCAGCACAGCATCTGCAAATACAGCCTGTGCTAAGGAGAAGAAGTGATTTAAACTATGTGGAAAGTATGACTTGCAGTGTTAAGTACAGCCGAGGCAATGAAAAGTTTGATGCAGATGCTAACAACTTGAAGCAGACAGTCTTTAATTACTTTATCAATCTATCAATGGCTTTCCTCATAAATTTTCAGCCATTTTGTTCCACGTGAATAAAGCAGTAACATTTTTAACACCAGGGCTGCTTCTGCACATCAAGGAGGTGGAGGCTTTGTTTCCATCAAGCGTTGCTCTGGGGCAGCAGCTCACGCTTGTAACCTGTGGGGCAGTTCAGACAAGGAACAACCTGATGGTGACCGAGTTTCAGAGGTCTTTTTGTAAAGCCAGCATGGAAGGAATAGACCAGCTGAACAAACCTGTTCTCTCCCTGTCTCTGGCTCAGGCAAATGAAGTTTTTCCAGCTGTGCTTCAGTGAGCATATGTATCTTTTCATCAAATATTTTTCAAATCTGGATTGCAATTTATCTCTGTATTTTTAGCAGTTATTTCCCTCAAAAAGGCTTTTTGAAAATATTATCTCTCTTCTTTTGCTCTTTTTTGCACAAAACATGTGCTAATGAGCCCAGTGTCTTCCACCAAGACTGAGTTCACTCACAAAAATAATAAACATAAACCCCAAAAATGGTATTTTGATGAATCACTGCATGGTTGTCATTGGTTGTCTTTGTGAACTGAATGTTTTTACTCCTTTTTTTTGATATATAAGGACTATCTCTCTACACCCAGAGGATCCCAAGATAGGACTGTACAGTCTTGTACAAATGACAGGGTGTAAATTTGCACTGCTCCTGTGAAAGCAGTAAAGCAGCTGATTTATACCTGCTGAGCATATGGCCCATTGTGTACAACACAGCACCAAGGGGAACAAGCGGTGTTGCATCTTCTGCTGTTGGCAATGCTTCCTTTTCCAGCGCTTCCTGGATTTTCTCTCTGCTAGCCAAACCCTTAATGTTACAGTAAATTTAAATGTAAATATTGTTTTGTTTTTTGCAGTTAATAGTTGTAGGTCAAATCACTTTTCATTAGGCTTGTAAGATGCTACATGAAGAGATTGTGTACCCTAAGGTAATGGTTTTGGTTGTTTATATCTACTGTACACTTCCCCCAACATGATTTTGAATTGTGTCCTGTTGTAATTAAATAAAAAAACCCCACACTTCCTGTGTGTTGGTGGCACTGAGGCGATTTAAGTACTTGGGAGGCTCAACAATTAAAGTCTTGAAACAATGAGGAGTGAGCAAAACTGAAAACCTTAATAGCCTTAGTTTTATCTTTCCTTTTCTGGTCTTCATTAGAGAATGAGACACTTCAAAGGGGAGTGAGGAAAAAAAATACCTTTTAACCGCTTTCATGTCTCAGGATGGACAAAGAGAAAAACAAATAACTAGAAATGGTAGTCTCTTGCAGAGAAAGGCACAGAGAACTATAAAAAACATGCACTTACAGAAATATGAGGCAAGAAATAGAAGGTCAGGTCTAGATAACCTGATATCTGTCGTTTCTTAGTGATCCTAATATGGAGAAATGAGCAAAAATATTAATCTTTGTTATTTAGGACCTAAACTAGTATTAGTACTGTAGCAGATATCAATGAGAAGATCTATTTCTTACATAGCATGATGAATTAAACCGAAAAAAAGGACATAGCTTCACTCTAAGGTCAACTTTATGAATGGGTTTTATTTTCATTTACGTGCAGCATTTTGGTTCTGCATACATCACTGCAGTGAAATCAGGGGAATGATGTGGGTGAGAGCAGAACCGGACCCAGTTAATTACGCAGGAGCTGTGTGCACACACCTTGGGGGAGGAATCTGATCCTCCTGGGCTGAGTGGGAGGAAGATGAAATGCTCAGTGTGGCTCCACCTAAAACTCCTTTTCAATTGCAGTTGTTCCTGCTCTTTCTCAGGAGTGAAAGCTAAAGTCATTCCAAATCCCAATTCCTTTAAGATTTATGGGGGAGAAAAGTGACTGTCAGAAGGGAGAGCATCCCTTTTAAAAATAATTTAAACAACAAGCTGCACGTGCTAAATTTGTCCCTCTGCAGACGTTGCTCTTGGGGAGAGTTTTCCTGGTAATGGCACTTGGAACCTGCCAGATGTTCTACTGCTGTTATTTCTCACTGATCATTTTATGGCATGAATTGTTGTTTTAAAATGTTGGTGGGCCAAACATGTTAGCTGAGAATGTACTAACCAGTGAATGAGCTCCCATTTGCAAAGACATAATCTACCACTTTTGTTTCCAGCAGCCCGTGTCGCCGGTGAAGATTTTCCAGACTCCGTGATGCCTGTCAGCTCCAGTAAGGCACGTGACCTTCACAGGGAGCTTGAAGATGAAGTGATTCCTTCATATATTGAACAGTTCGAGAGAGATGTTCAGGATGACATAATTCTGCTTGGCAGCTTTTCACTGGAACAGGTCAGAGTTAAGAACTATAAGACAATTTTATCGCTTGCTTCATAACGTGATGCTGGCTTGTTAACCTTGTACACTCCAATTCTATTTCACTTCCCGGCGATACATATATTGAAAGGGGAAAAGATAACCCATTTCATTGGCTTGCTTTATGTGACTGGCACTTTGCTAAGCTAACAGCAGGACCTTTATCTTCATCTCCATTTCAATATGAATAAAAATAGATTGTCTTCGTTGCTTCTTCTCTAAATAGTGGAGTGTCTCTGACTGCTATGTGGTAAGTATTGCAATTGAGTTTCAATCAAGAGCCTAAGCTTAGGACATCTTTCTCTGCCAAATTTAACAGAGGCTTATTCATCTATCAATGAGCAAGTTCAGATGGGAGCCCAGGAAGGATTTATGTAACAATATTAATTGTACAGAGGATAAGATTATTCCCAAATTATAATTATTTTGTGTTTTCCAGAGTAGTAAATTTTCTTATGGTTTTGTTTTTGTCATTTTATAGTCTAAGGAGACAAGGTTGGGTTCATGTTGATAAGGGCATGAGTTTTCAGGGCTGAAATTATACTTGTGGACACCTAACTACCATTTGTCCCTTTGAAAAATCTCGTACCAAGACTAGAGGACAGGAAGAGAGATTAATTGATGAATCTATCATTTTTAATTAGCAGCATGAGAACAGCTCTGTCTCTGATGGGCTTAAAATAGGTTATCTAGTGACTGATGGTGATCTAAGCTTTCTTTTATTTTCAGATGAAGTTTTTAGAATTTTTTCATTGCAGGGCTAAGGCTCATCATTGCCTTCTGCATGTTGGTGAGAGACACAATTCTCTTCTTTGCTGTTTCCCTCTAAATCCTTCTGTAGCTGTATTTCTTTCTTCTTGAATTTTTTGTAGCAGTATGCATCATGCATGGAAGATGGTTTGGGGAATATTGTCCAGAGAACATGAAATGGGAAGGAAACATGAGAGAAAAGGACTCAGATGGTGCTAAGAGCCTCACCTGCCTCAGGGGACTGATGGAGTAAGGACCTGGGGACAAGTGAACAGACTATGCTGCATCTTTCCAGAATTTATAATATGTTGAGAGTTTACACTTTAACTAAATTTGGGCTATTTGGATGGCTCTATGGCTCTGTGATACTGGAAGGAACATGATAGATTTGTCAGTCCTTTGTTTACCCTCCCTCTAAACATAATCACTAGAAGCCTGTTTGTCATAGGCTTTTTGAAGGTGTTCAGCAAAGCTTGTTTCCTAGGCAAGAGTAAGCTATCCAGTGATCCTGAAACTACATTCTGCTTTTTAACTGGCAACTGCATGTGAGAATCCACATGTCATACAATATGATATTTACAAAGAAAGAAAATCCTCATTTAATGTGATTGATTGAGTTGGTCTACCATGAGCTTACAGATAGGGACTCAGTACTTTCCACTGCACGGAAGGGGTCATGAATGCCTGTGTTTTCTGTCCCTTCCTTCCACACATCTCTAATTTCGGTTATCCATGCCCTGTTTAGGAATTCAACCATACTGACATGGTATCAGCTCTCACGTCTGCACCCTGCAATGCAGAAGGTAACAGGAGGATCACTGTACGATCTATAGTGGTTTCTTTATCAGTGACATATGTGTCCAGCCTTTCCTTGGAAGCACATGGAAATAGATAGAAAACTGAAGGTGACGTTGGAAGTACGGGCTGCAAACATGCACCTCTTACATCATACTGGTGTTCAAAGACACCTAACAATAATGTGAGCATGCTTATTTTTCTTTAATTGACCTTCTTTATTCTTTAATGTAACATCTTTACTCTTTGATCTGTGGATATACCCCTGCAGCACCGTGGTGTTGATGCCTCTCCACAGCAGCTACAGGTTCAGCATTAGACTTGCTGCCATGGTCTTCAGAATCTGTCACTGTCATCTTTGGGATGCTTTCAGCTTTTATTGTTTGTCTATATATTTATTGGTTTGAAAAAGTCTTTGATTTGCCGCATGACATTTACTACTTCAGAAAAAAACCCCTTCCCTTCCTTCTGCAGGTTTAGTGAGTAGCAGATGTACTTTAGCCAGCATAATTTATGATTAGTTAATTTAATCTGCCATAATGACATAAAGTGAGCCTGAAACAAGCTTCTATCAATTTGGCCGTTAGAGGTAACATAATATTTTCAAATGTCTACCAAACTAAGTAATTAACCCTCAGGCTGAGTAAAGGAGTCTAACAGACATCTCTCTTACATTCTTTTGCTTTGACGAAATGAAAGCAAAACATGGGAGACCAAGGGTTAAAAATAGCAAGTGAGAGTTTACAGTACATGAGACTGGTTTTGTAAGTGAGGTTCAGAAACACACTTGAGTTGCTGCTGTTTTTCTTAGGCTGCCAAAAATTCTCTCCAGTGAGGCATCTGATTTGCACTGGAGCTTTGCTGGCAGCATTGGAATGGAGAGGACAGCTATGTATTAGCTATCTATCCCTTACCTCATTGCTTTTTGTCTCTGCTTTGTAGATTTACAGTAAATGAGTGGTTTTTGTTTAAACAGCAGCTCAGTGCATGAGATCACCATGATTAAAAGTTTTTGAAAGATCAGATGCACTTTCCATAATAATAATAATAACAACAATGATAAAATTTATGCAAGATTTTAGCTCTGGTACTTTAAGCTGTGTCATTGCTTATTTCATGTTCTGCTTCGTAAATGCAAAAGCTGACAGGTGAGGTTGGCAAGAAATACATCAGGGGAGATCTGATAGATTCTTGTAAAGAAAACATTAAGCAGCTGTCAATGTTCTGTTAACAAACACATTAAAGAATATTAAATTTGGAAAGCAGCACTGTTTCCTGTAGCCTACTATGTAGGCCTACAGATTTCAAAAGTCCCAATGACTTTTGCTTTTAATAAGGAAAAGTAGACATTTTTGAGAGAAAATCATAACTTAGGGACTGTGTTGTGGTAGAAGCTAAGCAGGTACAACCAAGGCAGGGTATGCAGAATGCCACAGAAAATCATCTGTCATGAGACAATGCAAGGACACGTGCTTATGGGCAGAACTTGATCTTACAGAACACGGAAACATGCAAAGAAAAACCTGACATAATGCTGGCTTAACATGTTAGATTAAAGGCAAGATGGTTTCAAAACATGAGAGACTGTGCCAAATATGAAGAAAACACTAGTGATTGGGGTGAGATTGCACTTGGTGTGCCTTTGGCAACATAATCTTGCCAGTCATGAATTCAAATTCTGTGGAAAAGTACCAGCTCTAGGATTTTCAGCTGTTTTGAAACTGAGAAATTAAAAGCAATTACTCAAGTTTTATATGGGTTCTCTCAGAATAGATTGTTAGTGGGGCAAGTGTAAGGATCGATACTTTCCCAGAAGTCAGTAACATCTTTCCTGCTTGTCCATCTTCTTCCTGCAACTTGGTCGGTATTCTTAACTAAATGGGATTTGTTCAGAACCTCTGTCTTGCTCAAGAGAATTCATCACTCTGTGCTGGGTGTAACACCTTGCAAGACGTGGTCATTACAACTATCGTATTCAGTTCTGGTCTATGACCTCAATGTGAATTACTCAACAGCCTCTGAAAGTAAAGGGCAAGTTTTGCTCTTCAGTACTGGCAGCTGAGTTATGGTAGTAAGAAATGAGCTGTTTGTTGCAGGTAGCTAGTAATAAAATGTTGCCTTTCATCAAGAGATTTACCTTTTGGTTAAACAAAGATTAATGCCTCTGGGCATTAGACCTAGTATTCTTACAGGGTCAATATCATCACTGCTCTGACTCCTTGCCAAGTCACAGAGAGATCGATTTATATGATGATGGAGCGATCAGTTTTTCCTTGGTTAATGGTGGGTAACACGTGGGTAAAATTTGGTACTATGTAAGATGATGACAAATCTGTCCTCCAACCAGGAATTTAATTAGTGGGATCAAGCCTTGATTATATAAAACACCAATGCACATTTGCTTGCATGTTCTACCCCTTTGGATAATGCTGTTGTTTATATCCTGATGGTACCTGCAGACCTCCTCTCATCAAAGCCGCAGCCTACTAATCATTGTACAATCCTGTGTGATGGTTCTTTGTGAATATATTTGTGCGAATACATGCACCCAAGAGTGATGCAGAACTGAAGGTGACCTTTCCTCAGATGAAACCTGGCTACTCCTTTTTGACATTTGCCAAGATTTGAAATGTCTGTGATGTTCAAAGGAGTAATTTTTTTTGTTTGTTGTACTGAGAATTGCAGGTTAAGAATAGAAAAGATGACAATGTTTCTTTTACACCATTTCTTAAAAGTTGGTGATTTCATTTTAGGTGAGCTACCTATATGCTGCACTCATTATTTGAGTGTCAAAGCATCTCTGCAGTCTATTAGTATAATGGTTTCTGTTTCATTTATGTGATACAGTAGGAATTATGAGTATCTCCATTTTACAGAGGAAGAACAAGAGCACAGAGAGGCTGAACTCTACACCCATCAGAAGTGCTTAACACCTAATGTCATTTTGAAATCTGTCGCTAGGCCAAGCTCTTAGAATTCTTTATAGTCCTGCCAGGTAGACTGCTCCTGGACTGGTGAAAAAGCACTTCACTGAAACCTGTGTTTGAGAGGAATAAATATAAGGTGAACTTCCCAAAGTGTGGGGTATTGGGCTTCCGGCACTTGGACTTCTGATGTCCTGCCTAGTGAGCATCCATGGTCCTCAGATGTGTGTCAGCACCCACCCATCTGGACTCAAAGCCTGACCAAGACCCCAGTACGTGTAGCTAGAGGACTTTTCTACCCAGTAGGCTGGCAACCTGATATTTCTAAGTATCTTTGTCAGGCTTGCTCCTGCTGTCTCAGTGGGAAGCAGGGACACCTCCTGCCTGGGGACACTCCCAGTTTCTAAGGTTCTTCCTCATTTCTTCTGAACACTTGGATATACATGCCTCTTTTTTTTTTTAGAGGTGGGGAAGATGGAATGGGAGTATGGAAATGAGTGTCAACATAAGCAGAACCGTGGAAAAGGTTTTTATGTATTTATAAAGGGCTTGTCACTGTGCTGTCACAATATCCTTAATATTGATATAGCTGCTGGTTTTAATTGAAATTCTATTTTGATTGCTTTTTCAGGAGTTACGTGGATTTTAAGTCAAGTGAATATTTAGATGGAAGTAATGAAAATCTTCTGTACTTCTAACATTTTTCAGTAAAAAGGAGTTCTATTTTTTACTGTGTTCTTTCGTTCTGTAAGATCAGAGGGCAATTAAACAACTAAAGCAATTCTTGATATTCTGTTGAGCTGAGGCAATGAATCCTACAGCTACTGTAAATGATGATACTGCATTTACTGCTGCTTAAGGTAATCTGACTGGTCAGCTTTCTGGCTCATTATCCTAATACAAACTTCCGTAAGGAAGTCTGTTTCTATGGTTCAATAAACAGAGGCAATTGGAAAGAGTCTTCAAAGAGAATCAGTGATTGCCAAGTCCTGTTGAAGTTTAAGTGACTTCAAGTACTGACCACCTGTTTAAAGACACAGAACTCAGATGGGCATTGTAAGGAGTGAGTAAGCACTACTGATGTAAAGAGGCATGAACCTGCAAAAATAAATATAATGAAAAGAAGTTTTTAGTGCTCACATATTCTCCAGAGTTACCTTTTTTTTCCTTTTCCCCCCAGGGAGGATTTATTTGTATATTTAGTACATTTGAAGTGAAATTGTAGTCATAGGTGTAGCTAACTGTTAGTTAGCTTTTATGACTAGAGACTCCTTAGCAGCATTAATAGACTACCACAGATTTTATGAGCTACAGATAAATGAATTACTCTAAATGTTGTAAATTTTTTGCTTCTGCAGTCTTACAGTAGATCTGAATTTGTCACGCAGACCCTATGCTGGATGGTAGTTTTGACCTCTACTTTCCAGAGTAGATTAACTCAGTTGGGGAAGAACCAGACCTCTGGAAGCTGTCTAGTCCAACCTCCTACTCGAAGCAGGGCTAACTTTGAGGTGTATCAGGCTTTCTGTATGCAATCTGAGTTTTTAAGGGCTTTGGAGTTGTTCACACCAGTTTGTTAGTGTGAAACATAACCAGGTCATCTCTAAGTTGAGAGGTGTAGAAATACTGGGAAAGACAGTCTTGCTGCATTACATGTATGCTTACTTGCTTAGTACAAAGGTGGGAAATTATCGATGTTGCTCAACCTTCTGGCAATCTGTTAGCACAGCTGGTTTCTCTCACTGCTCTGCTAGACCCTTAGACAGGATGCAGCTTTCAGGACTAGGTGGTTACAATGAGAACATACACTAGAACGCATACATTCACTCAAAGCTGTGTCAGCACAGAATCATGTTATGATAGAATTGCTCATGTCAGCATCCAAATCAGAGAAGGAGGGCTTACATTTTGGCTGAAAATGTGAAATGATTTACACTTATGACCTGGAGCAGGATGTGGGCTTGCAGGAGGAGATCTGGTCTCTACAGAGAAAAATCATTAGGCATGGCAACTCGTCATTTCTACTGTTGTATTTAAGACAAACATATAGTAAACTGTTCTTAAAGCATTGTTTCCTTCTCTCTAATTTTCATATACTAATTGTAAGCAAATGTCTCTTAATTATTAAGTGTTTAAGTGCATGTCTGCACACTTGAAATACAAGATGATGTGAAAGCCACAATAAATGGAAGTTATTGGATAAAGCCAAAGCCTGTGCTTTTAGATTACAATTCTGGAGACAAATTTGTGAGGCAATGGTATATTGACAGTCAGAAAAAAGCATGAGGACTCAAAAAGATGGGACAGACTGCAACCTTAGACCGAAACATCAGTTTTTATGGGGCTGTAACAAGCAAATTGGTTATTATAACTCAGTTTTCCCTATCTACAAAACAGACCTAAAAATAGATACCTGCTTTAGGGAAGAGTAAGAGGAGTAAAGTTTCATGATAGACTTTGAAAAGGCTATAGAAATAATAAAAACATTCTGTGCTGAAACTAACAAACGTTTTTAAATTGAGGGAGAATGGGGAAAAAACCACAAAAAAAGTATTTCCGGTCAGTATTTCCTTTCAGTTTTTCTTCAGTTGTTTGTGTTGTGATTTGCTCCCAGTATCCAGAAACTAGAAAAAATTGTAAAACCCTGAGGTTCATTACATTGCTTATGAACATTTTTTGGTTTTTTTTAATGTAAACTATTCATTTTAGATCCATAGGTTGGCATAGTTCACTTGGTTTCCATTGACATTGCTTGTGCTACATGAGTTTGTGCTGGAGGGAATGTGTTCCCTAATAAAGTGTGGTTATCTTCCATTAAATCTTGTTGACATCTTCCACTATATTTTGTTAGTATCTTCCATTATATCTTGTCATTTAGGCTTAAATTACCTGAAGCTGCTTAGTAGCTGGTGATTTCTAGGCTAATGTGGAGACATCTGAACCTGTGGAGCTTTGACAGGCTAGCACATTTCTGCTTCAAGTCTTCATCAACGACAAATGCCATTTCAGCATTGTGTGTTTTCTGTGCTCAGCTATGGTTGTCAGACACTCTGATAAATGGCCCTGCATACACTTACAACAGTCTGGAGATTTTGATGAGGACATCAGAGCTTTATGACCTTGAAGCTACATCTTCTCAACTGTGAAATAAGAAGCATCTGAAGGAACACCTGATGGTTCTGAAGACACTACAGGTGGTCTCTCCGTGAACGGCAAGATGGAAATGAGAAGGATGAGTCCTCTGTTTTGAGGCTGGAGTGGTAAAATCCTTGTTTCACAGAAGCTGGGTAGCTCTGCAACAGGCATCCCTCCAGAGTTTCCTCAGTGCATCTTAAGAAAAGTAGTCCCAGTTCTTTAGTTTGTTAGTCCTGTCATCTTGGATCAAAACCCTGAATGAAAACATCTCTGAGTTTTGGGGAAGTTCAGGTCTTTGTTTATCACACCTTCTTTACAGCCAGATCTGGTTTCTATAGCTGTTCAAAATTTGTGTTTTTAACACCTGTGTCTTACAAAAGCATCCACCTTGATAGCAGGATACTGCCTTCCCATGTTGGTTGGTAGCTCAGTCTTCACTGCATTGTACAGATAATGCAATGCTTTACAAATTTATCAAAATTATCAACCTATAATGTTGTCACTAAATTTATCTGTATTACTCAGTGTAATAAGGCTGTAGCATGAAAAAATCTCACTTTGTGTTCTGTAGTATAGAGTCATAGAATGGTTTGCGTTGGAAAGGACCTTAAAGATCATCAAGTTCCAGGGATGTCAGTTGTAAAAGAAAGTATGAGGTGTGTTTTTTTTTTTTTTTTTTCCTAGCTGTTACAAATGGCTATTTTTAATTTTATGCTCGTGACCAGTAAATTGGTTTAATTTTCTATTTGGAAGGAAAGTTGCTGGGCCAGGGGGAAGAGTTGCTTTGTTGCTTTTTCTCTTTCCTTTTAAAAATGTGTCAGAGTTTATGGCACATTTTTGGCAGAGTACACTGTGAATAACACTACCATGTGTCCAGGACTTTGACACAACTTTACCTTCTGGTTTGTGGACAAGGTCACCCAAATTCCAATGTGCAAAGAGTAGTGCAGTTTTCAGAGCAGGTATTATTGAGCTACCAGACTCTTTGCTTTGAATGAAATGCACCCATCCCTCTTAACTCTCAATGCTTCACTTCCTTGCCATCTCTCTGTAGTTAACATGAGGAGGATAAGCCTCTCAAAATCTCACTTTGCCTGAAAGGAATGTTAACTTTTCTTGCAATATTTTTTTTTCTTCTTCATCTCAAATGGCTCTTAATTTTTCACTTGTTTTGTGGTATACGGTGCACTAGACGCTGAAAATCTCCCTCGGAGTGAATCTCGATGCAGCATCCAGAGTGTGAAGGAGGAGGACTAGGTGGCACCAGTGGGACTAGAGACTTTTTTTTTTTTTTTCTAGTCCTGCTGACACTTTGGTGAGCTCAGGCAAGTCACTTCTCACTGGCATCTTGCTTCTCTCATCTGCAAGAATGGAGCGCGCAGGGTTTCCATCACTGCAGAACATTTTGGGATGCAGAGATGGAAATCCTAGGTAAAAACTTTTATTTGGGCATTTGTTTATGGCTGGAAAGACAGCACTACCTGTGCTGTACCAATGTGATTTCTCAAGATGTGGAACAAAAGGGAAGCACTGGGATCCTCTGCTTGTAGGATTCCTGTGGGCAGTGGGAGGTTGCTGTAGACCCCTCTGGTGGTGTCTCCATGCTGCCTCTGCTGTGCCCTGACATGGTGAGGAGGACTTGTGGGAAGGTGGACCCCCCCAGCTCTCCTTTCAGGGAGTACAATTTCATCAGGGTCAGGGCTTGACTGGCTGTTTCAAATTGCAGTGGGGTGAGTACCTCACCAGAAGGTTGTAACACCAGTGCTAGGACTGACCAAAAAGGGGAGGATAAATATTTTCCCTAAATGATCCATTTTTACTTAGTGACAGAAAACCAATTTAATTTTGTTTCAAAGCTTTGCGGAATTTTGTGGGCTGTCTCCTGAGAGGAAAGGATGTGTTTGGGCAGGGTTTTGTTTAATTTTTTCCCAATTGAAAATAACGATAGGAATCAATTAAATCCTACCGTTTGTAAAGTAAGTTCACAGTGAAAATAGCCAGTCAGCGCTGATTAATAGTATTGAGTCAGGTTCTTGTTTCTGCCTGCAATAGAAACAATACTTACCATTGTGTGTCTCTAGGCTGAGCCCGGACCGAAAGACCTTTTTTGAATGCTGGTCTTGATCACGCTCTCTGAAATCAGTACATGGGCCATTTGTGTAACTAGACCTCAAGACAGACGATGAAGAAACTGAAAAAGATGTGTGAAGGAGCTGGCTCACAGCTAAAGCAGTGCCTGGTATCAGGAGGGGGAACAGGACAAAGCAGGGCGGTGATTGAGCTGTCCTGCCTTCAAACAATGTCCTGCTTTCTCCAGTACATCCCAGGATATCCAGTGGTTCACAGATTTTAGTCACTTTTTTTTCTAAGGGGGCCCCTCAGTGTTTACCTCAACTTGAAGCTAAACCACATTTCATACCTTCTTATTGGGAACGCCCATTGTCAACAATGGGTTGTTTTAACAGTCTAGACAATGCTGGTGTCATGATGAGAAACAAGTGGTTTAGCTACGTGTGAGATGGTATACGCCACTGAGAAAAAGCACTTGGGTTTATTCCAGTAAATTTCTGATTCAAGGGATATTGCAGCAATGATTATTCCACATTGAAAAAAAATTATATGGGCTGTTCTGTTTTTGAAAACTTACACATCTCTTTTCTTTATTAAATTGCTTCCTGGTGATGGAAATGTCTGAGATTTTTTTTTTTTCCTACTGCATCTACTTTCCTTTAGCTTGCACACCCCTGAGGTAATTAGTGTAGGTTAAAATTTACATAACTGACTTTGGGGTTTTGCAAATAGGAAAGATGGAAATTCATTCAAGGTGGTGAATAATTCATTTTAAAGCAAGCTTCCTGTTTTTTTTAATCATGTAGAAGATGTATTACAGACTCATAGAGGTTTTCTGAATAGGACCCTAAGCACTGAATTTTTGATATATTTTATTTCCTAGTGTAGGTAAAGAAATATTAACCATGACTCATTGCACTTTTCCTGTTCAATAAGATTTGAATAAACTTAACAAATTTATTAAGTAGATGATAAAGCTTTTTAAAAATTATCATGACACGCTGTGACAGATATTTTACTAGGATCCAGAAGAAATAGTTTTAAATCATATTCCCATTGCCACTTCAGAGGCAGAGAGATGGAAAACAGTGCAGTTCATACAGGGAACTCTGATTCATATTTTCTTTTGAATATTCATTATTTAATTAAGATTAAGAAGATAAACAAGGGGATTGGATAGCTATGGGAGTCTGATAATATAATAATTTTTTAATTTTTTTGAAATTCTCTACTTCTAGCTCAGCATAAGCTTGGACTGGTAATGTCTGAATGTCATTGTAATATTATGGCTACTAGATATTTTACATGAAGTGAGTTTTCTGTTACGTGTTATTTCTTAATCTAAGTGCCCACTTCAGAAAAATCACACTCTCAGGCGTCACCGACAGTGCGATTCAGGGGACAAATTATGAACCAAACCCTCCTGCTTTCTGAACTTTAGCTTTAACTGCTTCAACCCAACTCTAAACCCCTTCCTATCTGCCATCAAACTCTGGAAATGCCCAGTGTCTTTCGGTTGGCAATATTTTGTCATTAAACTTTCTCAGGGACTTTGAGCTCTGTTGCTTGGCACCCTCTCAAACACCCCAGCCCTTCCTGGGGAAGCAGTGTAGGTGGTGATTCACTGGGCTGGAGAAAGAAAATCGGTGACAGCATTTGTGGGAGCAGGAAAGAAATGAGTCCTGGTTCCTGCTCCAGGGACTCCTGGTGAACTTCAGCCCAAAGTTGTGCAGGAGTGGGAGGGCTTGGTTCCCACCAGCCGAGGAACACTGGGGAAGGGAGCGTTGCCCATGACACAGCTGCCATGGGGAGAGCTGGAAGGTCTTGCTTTGAGCTGATTTGGTCACATCACCTTTGTAATTGGGTATGTGTGATGCTTGACCAGGGCCTCGAGGATTTATTGCATCCATCTGAGGCTCTCTGCTGGGACTTCCAACAAAGTATACTGTATTTTAAGACAACCATGTTGCCTTTGCTTTCATTTTACAGGGTTTAAAAAAGTTACGTTAAAAACTGCTCACGCGGGCTTTTGTAACATGTTTTGAGAGGTCTGCTTTTGTACTCTGATAATTTTCATTTTGGAAATAAGCAGGATGTTTTGCAAATAATTTTCCTAATGTCTTAGCCTTCAACAGATTTCTAAGCTTTCTTGAACCAGCCAGATACTTGACAAAAATTTTAGAGAGTTGGAAGAAAGGAGATACTTCAATAGCCAATTATGGAGCCTCCAATGGAGAATTTTTCTCTATTGACTATTACATTGTTTCCCTACCAAAATGTGTTTTGCCTTTGAGGTTTGATGCAAGTGGAAGGGGACATAATTTTACACTGTTTATGTGACAGTGTAGGTTATACAGTAGGAAGCCTCCTTGTATATTGGTAGTATTGCGTGTGCATTTTATGATGGTCTCAGGAACACCAGTGTGAAGCCTGAGATATGTCCTTGAATATTCAATGAGATCTCTGAACTGTGCACGTCAGGGAGAAGAACTTTGTTTTCCCAAGTCTATAACTTTCAGCAGGGTGTGCTGAGTGTTAGGTGCAGCAAAAATGAGGATTGTAGGGAGCTACCATGCACAAATGTACATTGTAACACTCAAACTTTTAAAAGAAGATTAGAGCTCAGTTTCCCTTGGAAGTAATGGAGTACACATACAGAAAAATATATGATAAAAAGTTCTGGAAAAAATACTGGAATAAAGTAATGATGGCTGAAATTCCTATTTGCTTCTGAAAACATTCAACCAGAAGACCTAAGGCAAACCTTTGGCAAAATGCACATTTATGGCTTTTATTTCTGTGTTCTTTGTGTACATTTGGAAACAAGATGTAGTTTTAATTTTTTTTTTTTATTTTTAATTTTTTTTTTTCCCCATGGGATTCAAAGCACCGCAAGGAAGTCTCTCACCACAAGAAACAAAAGTGGCAAGCCAGGATTCACGAACTCTTTCAAAGGTATGTCAGATAAGGGCTACTTCGTACTTGTATCTAATGTGCTTTCCTTCCAAAGGTCTTTCAGTGTTTTACAGATATTTGTGAGTGGAACTTCTTCCAGACAAAGGACCTCAGGCCTAGAAAAATCAAACATATGCCTTTGAAAGAAGCCTCTGTTTTGGATGCCTCCATTTTCAGACACCCAGCTTGGGCTGTAATTTTTAAGTGCTACATGCAGTGTACTTCAAAAGGTGACCAAATGGCTTCTCCCAGCTCCCTTCATCCCTGCCTCTGAATTAACCTTAGAAAAGGAAGGAAATATGAATCGGAGCAATGTTTTTGTGGTCAAGCTATAGGTGACCTTCAGATAAATACATACATCAAATTACCTGTAAAGAAATGAATGGAGGAAACGAATAACAGCCATGGATACAACCAAGGAAGCTATGTTCTGCTGCCACAGCTGATGAGCATGCTGGTGAGAACAAAAGAGGCCTAACTTCACTGAGTAAATTATTCTCTTGACTCTAATACCCAGCAAAAGGAGGGAAAGGAGAAAAATGATGCAACCCGAAAAGAGATCAAATGTGGTTATTTAAATGTTTGATGTTCAGTAATGAAAACTGTTTACCTTCATAATTGTGTATTAGCAGCTAATAAAGGCAATAGATACAGTAGTTTAAAAGTAATAAAATCAACAACAAAGTGTATTTAATTTTAAATTGAATTGCAAGCAAATGGGTGTCCTAATGAACCCCTGTGTCAATGCAGCTCTAACCAAATTAAGTGAAATAATTTCCATCATGAGAAACTAAATAAGTACAAAGTTCCAAACAGACCGTTCTTCTTGAGGAGAGAAGTTAACTTCTCAGATGTTTCAGCTTTACAGATTAGCTAGAGACATTCAAGAAGCATTTTCTGTTGCTTCCATTTAGGACAACTGGACCCAAGTTGACTTGGCTGCAGCTGAGCGATAAAACCTCAAAGGTGGTTGACCCTGTGGTTCTTGTATTCAGTCC
Organism: Pterocles gutturalis; assembly: GCF_000699245.1. NCBI lineage: Eukaryota > Metazoa > Chordata > Aves > Pterocliformes > Pteroclidae > Pterocles > Pterocles gutturalis. The sequence goes on along the minus strand of NW_010104038.1, from coordinate 33,915 downwards.
TTAGCACTAAAATTTTGTCCTGAGTTCTCGTTGGTACTGGCTTGGGCAAAATTCCCATGTATGTCTTTGGGACTAGGATCTACACGACCTTCCAACTGATTTAGCTATTGCCTGGGTGTTTATGTGACACAATTCTACTGGTAGGGGAATCTGCAAAACAGCTGAGTTATGCACTGGTGGTAACCTTGCTGCTGTAAATGTGTTTAAATGTGCTGTACATGATTTACAGCAATGTGCCAGGAACTTGGAGACAGACTGAGATGTTTAGCATGATTTGCAGAGTCTCTGTAAATAGTTTTCTTGATAAAGAACCATGTTAATTGCACAAACGTGGAGGTTTCTCGCATTATCGCCTAGAATGCAAAGGAGGAAAAATGAATGAGTAGACTGGAATTGAACTGAAAATTGAAAACTGAAAATGCTGAAAGAATGCTTCAGAAGTGCAGTCCAGGGTAAGGGTAATGGTGGTTTTGATTTTTTTTATTTTTTGAACGAACACCAAATTTTAGCACTTTTTTTGTGGCTAATAATTGAATACATGTCTTGGCAACCTAACAGAGACTTGTCTTCCAGTTGCCTGTCTTGTAGATACCCAAGCTAATCCTGAATTGCAGCTGTATCTGATGCAGTGATTTATTTTTGGTCCGTATGACTCCTCTCAGGACATTGCAGGCAGCACCTTTGACCTGCAGGGTGGCATGTGACTTGGCCCTCGGCCACCAACATCCCAGTCAGCCTCCAGCTCCTGAGAGCCACTGTGTCTTTCTCTGTGCTCTGCTGCCTGCCCCAGTTCCATGTGCAAGGGCAGCTGGAGCATTGCCAGTGCTCGTGTGGCTGACCGATCCTACCCAGCCTTTTAAGCGTGTTGTGTAAGCAAGAGCTGAAATGTTTTGAAGCCAGCAGAGCATCTACAGAAGTTTTTACTTAGGACCATTTCTATTTAGATACTGGTGCTAAGGGACAGAGGAATTGCTCACAGTTCTGTGTCTGTTGGAAGTTGGGATGGCTTTGCCAAAGCATTCAGCTTTCTGGTGCTTGTTGTAAACGACTTAGTTTTGCGTTTGCTCCTGCTTTGCTCAAGGAACAAGTCTTCCTCTATAGGGTATCGTGCCTTCTGTGTATCCCGTGCACTAAGCAGGGCAGTGCTGGGGTATCCAGTGTAGGGTTGTTCTTATGCTATTTGATGGAGTTCTGTGTTGCAACAGGGACATCACTTTAAAAAATACATATTTGAGTCGATATA
>NW_010104038.1:29812-32641 GCF_000699245.1 Pterocles gutturalis | reverse complement strand
TATTTTTGATGAGATTAATTACCCCCCCCCCCCCCCCAATTACTTAAACTGCACAAGAATTTAACATATGAATTCCAAGGAAGGTTTAACAGTCCACATATAGCTGAAAATGTGTGTGTATGTGTATACACAGGTATATATGACTTATCTAATTTATACATATATTTTTCTGGTATATATAAGATATTTTAGAACATTTGTAAATTATATGAGATTTAGATATAAATTTGTATTTTTTTTTTTTAAGGAGTAAAACATATATATATTATAAGATTCTTTTTTCAGTGGTTTAAAGCAACCCAATCCCCAAGGAACCTGTGGTTTCCAAAAGCCCATCCCAGTTTATGGAAGCTGTCAGTTGGTCCTGAAAGTGTCAATAGAGGCAATGGCTTCCTACTGTAATATTCTTAACCTAGAACCTGAGCCCCAACAACAGGCAGAGCTGATTATATGTGGGAAGTGTAATTTTAGGTTCTTTACGTTGACCTGTGGCAGAGACTGTCAAATATTGGCCATGTTACTGGGGCTGCAACTGCAATTTCCCTATGCCCCTTTTTGAAGCTTTTTCACTTCTCTGCTTAGCACACTGCTGTTTGCCCTGGGTGCCCTGAAAGGCTTATGGAAGCATCAAACTGCAATGCTTTCCAATGGCAAGAGATTTCTGTATCTGTACTGTATGTAGTTCATTTCCTTTCAGTTCTTCTTCCCTGTTCCCTTTCTAACTGCTGCAGAGTGGGACATCAGCTGTTGAAAGCAGAGGGGAATGAATGTGAAGAAGAAATGGTAGCCAGCTTTGGTGACCTCACAGGTGTCAGTACTGGATTAAATGGAGCATCAGGACCTTCTGGGAAGGTGAGGTTCTCCATGACTGCTCTTTTCTCTGATGTGAACTGCTAAATGACTAGATGAACTGCTCTGCATTAGCATGTCTTTCTTTTTTCTTTTTTTTTTTTTTTTCTTTTCATAGTTTAAGAGGATAAGATTTAGCAGGTTTCAGAATATGCTTTCCAGCAGAAGTAACTATACACTTAAAGAGAATGTCTAAAGCTATTAATGATGAATCATTTGGGCATGGCAAGAGTTCTTCAAAACAGTTTGTCAGCGCTGGCCAAAGTCTTTCAGCAGGGGATGAGACAGCTATGCCACCATGCAAATGAGACAGGCTTGAAATATGATGAATCTTCTATCTCCTTTTCCTACTCGACTGACACTCGCTTTGAGGAAGGTTGTAAATGCAAGAGAGATTGTGGTATAATTCCTCAGACTGGCGTTTCTGCCCCCCAGTCACTATTCGATTATCTTCCAAATTGCTGTGTTTCAGAGAGATAAAGATTTTTTATGGCTTGCTGACTTGAAACAACCAGAAGACCCAGAAAAGAGATGGCTAACCGGCCATGCATAGTAATTCCATTGGTAAATGACAAAATCTTTGTTTGTATGACATTTCCAAAATTACTACAGAAGATGAATCTAAAATACAAAATGTCACATTTGGCATGCAAAACTATCACAATATATTTCAGTATAAAATTCATAGAGGCGTTTAATTTAGAATGTGTTTAATAACGAAGTCTGCCTGCATCAGTAATCCTGCCTTGAGGTTTAAAAAGATTGTCTTATTTATTCACATAATGTTAATTTTTTTATATATGATTCAGAAACCAAAAATATTAAGGTTAAATCTTCATTGTTAATTAAGATTTTCTAATTAAGCTGAAAATAATTGTCATTCAGATTAGTTGTTAATACGGTTTGTGTTGAGAAACAAAAGAAGTTTAACAAATTCAACTGTTTATTTAACTGCTTAATTTAATTCCAGAAGCTTTCTATCTATATGGAAATATGCTATCTTTTCCAAAATAAATCCAAGACAGGATTAAAGAAGAGATTACTAGCTCCTGTAGGCTTAAACTCTGAGACTACTAAACCTAGTAGTCGAGGTAGCCATTTGATTCTGAAGTGTGGCATGGGTTCTTCTATCATATTGCATTCAAAGAAGAAGACCTAGCACTGGTGTTTTCTCAAAATAATGGAAGAATTTTATTCCTTGGGGGGAAAAAAAAATCATTGGTGATTTGAAGCACTAAATAGTTACTGTAGAAGCAATTTTATCCATTGAGGTCAACACTGGAGCCAAACTGGGACTCCCTGTTGTATGCCTGACTCTGCATATTGCATTTGGGCAGCACTGAAGTGTCTGCTGGCATAATAGGATGGACCCTGCGCCTTTACTTAAGCAAGACTTGTAAGGATGGCACTGCTGTGTCTGTTCCCCCATCAACCTCTGTGCTACAAGCTAAGTGTACAAGGAAAGCACCACAAAGGCATTTTGGATATGCAGCACGGCGTTTATTCCATACTAAGCATTCTGTAACTCAGACAACATCTTGTCAACAGCAAGCAGCAGATGTTTCCTTTTGTCTGGACTTGGAAGAAAGGTGCCTGTAGGGAGTTATTATTAAACTCTACATGTGTTGCACTTTGATTACTATTTTTAAGAGAATCTGATTATACGATAATCAGAAGGTGAAAGGATAGTCTGCACATTACACAGCACTAATAGCTTTGGCAAGGCTAATAATTAGTATAAAAAACATGGCCTGCCCTGTCTTTCACTCTGTGCCTGCAGCCTGCTCATCACATCACGTATTGTGCCTGTCTTGCAAAGCACGCTATATTTTTGAAGGTGTTGTTTTCTAGTTAATTCTGTCTTATTACTGCAGACTAATGGTTTCTGGTGTCATACTTCAACAGCTCCAACTTCCCTTCAAGGATGCTGAACATTTTATTAGTGGCATTTGTTGGTTTTTTTTTTTTTTTTTTTTTTTT
>NW_010104038.1:22216-29781 GCF_000699245.1 Pterocles gutturalis | reverse complement strand
GTGGTTTTTTTTGTTTTTTTTTTTTTTTTTTTTTTTTTTTTTTTTTTTTATCTGTCATCTCTATGACTTTTGACCTCCCTAATTGCAGATCCTTGGTTAGCAATAGGTAATTGCAGGTTGAACAAGAAGCATGTTGTCTGCTTTTTGGTAGTTATTTTCTTGAAGAAATTTGTTCTTTCTAATTATATGGTTAAAGTTGGCTCAACCCAGGTCAGTAACTCGGAGCCTTCTCCCTAGGTTGACTGCTCCAAGACACTACAGCTGATAGAAATTCATGTCAGATGCCTGAGGGGAGTCAAAGATAAGGTTCCTAAAGGCCACTACACCCTCAAAATTTCTGTTCTCAGCCGCTTAGGTGGTGGCTTGCTGGAGTGGCCCAAACCGAAGGAGCAGCCTTGGGCCAGGACAACATCACCTGTTAGTCATGACGGAAACTTTTACAACACTGAAATCTACCTCGGACAAAGTATCCAGACAGTAAGCAACACTTCTTCAATATGCTGTCTTTGCTTTGAAAGTTAAAACACATCCGCTTCTTCTCCTTCAGGCTTATATATTTAATGCATTCCATCATGTTCATAATTTATTTAATAATTTAAGGTGCAATTTAGGAAGGTGCAATTTTTTTCCCTCTAGGTTAACCCTCATCACTCACTCTAAAAGTGCCAAATATACACTACATCATATAGTGTTGTCAGCTAATTTTAAATTTTACTTTTGTTCTCTCTTATCTATGCAGCTTGTCAGCTATGTAATTTGATTTCTGTAAAGTAGCTTTAGAATAACAAATGATCGAGTGGGTGTATATAAACACATGAATGCCTAAATCCTTCTGTGAGTTTTTAGCTCCATTGACCCCCATTTGCCAAAAAAGCAGCATTTGGATTATTTTGGAAGGAGCCCAAACACTTGAGGCTCTATTCTGTCTTTTGTGACAGAGGCACACATATTTTCCTGCCTAAGCATGCTGTGCGTGGCAGAGTTGTTGTGTGTCAGTTGCTCGCTGTTGTAGCTAATGCCTGGTGCTGGTTGAAATGTTGGTCTCAGATAAACTCTCTGGCACGTGAAAGCTTCTTTACGGTTTGAAAAGCAACTCCCATCTCTCTCAGAGTGGTTTTTTTTGTGTGTTATGAGGCATTGATAAAATGAGAAGGAGAGTTTTTCCCATTTTCAATTATTTATTCTGCAGGATGACCTGAACTGTAGATTTCCTACTCCACCCCTTACGTTGTGTGAAGTGTTGTGTAGATACAGAATAGACAGTCCCTGTCCCAAAGACCTTTCAGATAAAGCAATTTTTATGTATGGCACTGATGCTTTCAGTTACTTGCAGATAGGTCGTTTCAGCTATTGGGTTTGTGATATTTAAAATGCTGCTAATTCACATTTTCTGCTTTTTAATTGTTTATCATCTGTAATGGATAATGAACAGCGTCTGTAAATATGGCTGTTGGTACGAAAAGAATCACACAGAGAGAGAGAAATTGTGAATGTGACTGTCACACAATTTTAAAACAAATACATATATCTGTCAGAGAAATCACTGATCTGGGTTTCCTCTCTAGGCAGGGTGCACGTATCCATCTTACTGCCTCAAAATACTGTCTTCTCAGGCTTCATTGCAAGAAGACTATGAGTAGTGTGACTGACTCTGGCAAGTCCACTTATTAGTGCAGGACCAGGAGGAGAAGTTGGATTAAATGACCTTCTAATGATTCCCTGTCTTTGTTACTGTACAAAGAACAGCAAAAGCTTAATATCATAATTTTAGAGAACCTCCCCCACCAGCTCATTTTGAAGATGTTGGTTTTGTACTCTGAACGATTCTACCTTTCTGTTCTTCTGTCTTGGTATTGGCCCATAATCTTTAGGTATGTTTCAAAACAAACTCTTAGGATTCGTGCTGAGTTGAGGCCAATTTTAGGCTTCAGGTGGTTAGCAACTAGTGCAAAACTTGGTGTAAGTAGTGAGATCTTAATGGTGAGCTCCAGGTGAGCATCTGGGTTTGAACACAATCTTACATACAGCACTGCTGCCTTGGGTTATATTACAGGGGGGAAATACAAGTGCTCACAATAAAGAATAAGCTTTTGTTTTCGTTGGCTGGACTAATGGTAGGAGTTCAGTGTAAACATGGTGAAAATGAAGACATGCATGCTTGATATTGAAGGAAAGCTTAGTTTTAACTAATATATTAGAGAAATTGTTCCAGAACACTACGTCCTTCCAAAAATAATAACCCTGTCATGTCGGCAAAGTTGGTGTCAGCATGGGTTACCTGCTGCGTACAGAAAGTGCTGGTCATGTAAGTTAGATCTGCCTCAGGGCTAGTCTGACTTGTGCACCCGACCTTTCAAAAATGTTTTTTGTTCATTAATCAATGTTCTTTGCTCCAGCTTGCCAGCTTCCCTTCTTTCCCCTCCTTCACTGTCCACCTTTTTAGTTTGTCAACCTACCTCCCCCAATAACCTCTGACTGCGTACTAGACAGTGGCTCCTAATAGCTCCAGTTAAATTTTATTTGGCTTTCAGTAAGGCCAGACAGTCACATGAGTAATTTTTTTCCTTAAATTATGCTGGACGAAACACGTATGAATGCTTTGGATTGGGATAAAATACAATTGCTGTTTCAAATGACTCTTTACAATTTTAGGAACAGCAACTAATGGCATCATCTGAAGGGGGCTTGTTTTAGACCCTGCATTTCAAGGTTGTTTTCATATATTTATGCAAAGAGACTTTAAACTTAAATGGGTTAATGCTGTTTAGTTTAGGTGAAGCAAGAGCTATTTTGAGGCTTCACTTACATTATAACACAAACGAGATGTGAACTTAAACTGAGATTTAAAAAACCCTAGTAGTTTAACTCTGGTGGTAAAGAAGCTTTATTCTTAAATTTTCAGTGTACTCTTGTACTGCCTGATTTTTCTCAGGACTGGAATGAAAGCTGAGTAAGAAGAGGACAGGAAGGGAGATGAGACATTTACTGTGCATCTAGTCAGGCAGTGACTGCAATTAGACTGTCCTTGGCAGCACCTGCACAGATGTGACTGCATCATCTTTGCACTAGACTATTTTAATAGTATAATTTCCATATTGCTGTCTCATGGTGGCTAAGATCCTACTATAGATAAGACCCAAGCAGTTAGTAAACAGTTTTCATTCACAGTGTATTTAAAGTAGTGTCTTATTACTCCATAGGGTCCATGTCCAAGTGTTAGCAAGTCCAGATTACTTTTTTCAGTGTAATGATGACTTGTGGAGCACAAATGAGTTGCGGTGTATGAGAGTTTAATTCTGCTCAGTAAAACAAAAAGTGGGGTAGTTTTTGTCTGCTTTTCTTAAGTTAGTTCAGTAAACATTAAAATAGTTGCATGAAACTATTACAACATTAAGAACAAAACCTCACTTTTCAGAATCAAAATATTCATTGTCTTCAATGGAATAAAAATTGGAGTGTGGCTACAATGCTTATCTTCTTTAAAAAATACATGTTTTCATCTATAATTTCAATTATCAGGACCAAAATATTTTGTTTTACCTTGCAAGTCTCGCCTACTGAGACAAGGAACCTTTAAGGAAGATGTTCCTATTTCAATTATTTGCAAAAAAATATGAACATTTATGGAATACTTTTTTGAGAAAAAATATTGCTTGTTAAGAAGTGAGTTTTTGTTCAGAAGAGGAAGTTCAGATAGGAAATTTTCAGCTATTGCAAAGAGCACTATAAGTCAATGAGACTGTCCGCAAATGACATTTAAAAACCATTAAGCTCTCCAGTCACCTGGGATGTCAGCCCAGTACTGCTGAGGAGAAGCAGGGAGAATCGAGTGAGTGTTGGGCTTCCCATGCTGCTTTCTAACCCTGGTCCCACTGCAGCCATTTGGCATCAGTCCTTATTCTGAGCGAGCCTTCCAAATTTGGCACTTCAGAGGAAAAAAAAAAAAAAAGCTCTAGAAGTATGTGAGCACTGGCGCTATGCATTTTCCCCATTGTACCTGGAACTTGGGGTAACACTAAACTAGTTCATATGCATACAAAGCCACAGTGCTGACAGAACAGTTCACAAATCTGTAGATTTTTAAAGAGTATATCAAGTGGTTAATATTTATGTATCAGTGTGGCAAGGTACTAGCAATATTATAACAGTAGCTGGGTACCATTTTGTTTTACTCGAGGGGAATTCAATATGAATAAAGCAGCAACTTTTCAAACATGACATTTAGTCCACGCATGTAAATCATACCAGGAGATCCATTATTCATTATTAAAAGGGCAGCATATTTTTATTACACTGAAAATGAAACACAAATGCTGTGAAAAATTTAGTGCCTTTTCCTGAAGTTTTAGGACACTTATCATGCAGTCATCTAGCAGGGGCTGACACTCATTTTAAAATATAGCTACAAAATTAATAAATTTGAACTCTTTTGCTTGGAAAAAGAGGATGTTCTATTTCACTGAATGAGGTGGATTTATTTTTTATTTAAGGCTTCCTAAATACTTAAGATGGCAAAGTACTTCAGTAATGTTCACATTTGGAGTTAGATATATGAAGAATAAAGTTCATATCTCTGTTGTTATTAGTCATTTCCAACATTTTCTTCCCTGAAGTGCATTTTGAAAACTACATATATCAGAAACTGATTAACATGACCTAAGGTATTAATTCTTAAAATATGATGAAACAAACAGTTTCAAGGACCTTATTTCCTGTATGTCAGCAGCTAAGGACTCTGATGCTTTTAGCAATTACAAAACAAGGTATCAATAGGAAAAGTAGAGCACAAACTTTTTTTTCTCCCCCCCTTACTTTACTCTTGAGTGAAACACTGGCACAGATGAAGAACATTTGTTTCTAGGACACTTTATAGGATATAACATAAGAGTTTGATACACTATGAAAAAGCTAGGAAGTAATAACAGTACCAGAGGACTTTCAAAATGAGAGCCACTTAAAATTTCCCTGGATGCAATTATTTGTAGTTGGGATGATAAGGTGCTACGTGAACCTTTTGGTAAATGCAAGAACTAAGCTTAGACAGACACTTGTATTTATTTGAAGACTGCAGGACTGATGTTTTTTTACACAGCAGGAACATGTACTTAGTACTGCTTCTGTTTTGTTTATCTGGTGTGCTGACACTACAAAGCCTTTGCATATTAGAATATATTGCACCTACTGTATTTAGCATTATGCAATGCTAAATACATGCAATATATGCATCGATTTACATGTGGAAAAGGTTATTACTTGTCCCAGGTTTCGTTTTCAGTAATTAATTGGAGTTACATTTTATATATTGTCTAGCCAATGTGCTCTGGTGAAGGAGTTCTTCAAAATGCTCCCTGGAGTGTGCTGTGCATGTTCCTTCAGCTTAGACCAACGTATGCTGCCCAAAGACCTCAGAAATGTGGCCTACATTATAATGCATCATATCTAACTAGGGTAAGGTATGTGGTATGCATTGGAAAATCTAGCAGACATATGTTAAAAATCAGGAGTGTCTGGGGACAGGCTTTTATTTTGGACCACTCCATGGCCTATTCCCTACCTAAAGGGAAATTATATCTGTAAGAGAGCTTGACATGAGCCATTGGATACAATAGTTGTACAAAAGTCATATATTATCTGGGGCAGATCAGAGGAAAGGAAGAATGCTGCAGCTCCTGCCTATATCCTTAGCTCCAAGTAAACTCCAAAACACAGAGGACACCAAGAGCAAAATAAATGCCCTCCCCAACAAAAAGAAATGCTGAGAATGGAAAAATGAAGCAATTCCATGACTCACCAGAACTGACAGCCTGGAACTGCGAAAAGGGGCATAAGGCGTGTTTTGGTCCATATCTACAGGTCTTGGGAGCCAGCAAAACATCCTCAGACACTTTTTTCCTTAAAATACCTGGTTGTGAAGCACTTCGTGTTTTAAATAGTTATGTGTGAACTCAGGATGAGCAGGTCAGTTGCAAAGCTGTACTGCAGAAATGGGAAGAGTACCTTATGCCACAAAATTTTAAAAAGTGATGCTATTTAAGCATGCAATTTTTAAGCAAAGCATGCAAGAAAAAGGGGATTTGTTATCAGGACTCAGTCCTCCCGTTTCTTTGCTGGAAGAGTGTTAACTGAGCCCCTGGAAAGAGAGCAGAGCCCAACAAGGTCTGGACTATCTGGGAAATGCAACAGGAGCAGGAATTCCACATTGGCACAGCTTCCCTGGTAAAGGGAGCATTGCTGCTTCCTAGGCTGGACCAAAACTTAAGGAGGAAGGGAACGCTGTGTTATGCGAGGCGTGATGGGCAATCCAGAATGGCATCAGGAAAGAGACCTGAGACAGAGCAACTGGAGGAGCAAAGAAGAGAGGCAAGCTGCTGTTGCTGCAGCAGAGCCCGGGGCAGGCAGAGCGGCGCTGCTGTGTGACTCAGCCCCGCATGCTGAACGAGCCACGTTTTCATGAGACTCCTTGGCTCTGAGTGGTTTCTGAGCAAAGCATGTGTCCTCTTGACACAAAAGAAATAAACTCTAGTGCTTTATGTTGGTAGTCTACGTCATCCTGGGAAACTCATGGTCTGACCATGCTGGAATCAATCTTGGGAATAAATGAGATGGGAGTGGCAGGAGAAGGAACTGGGGTTCCTGCCTTCCTCTTACAATGACAATTTCTCCCCTTGCAAGATGAGGTCAGAATCCACCCAGGCCAGCGGTATATCACCAGAAACACCCGGGGAGGCTAGCACTGGCTGTACCATACATTACTACTCCCTGCTGGTCAAAGAACGGAAAGGAATTAGCAGCAGATGTGCCAGGACAATTAGCAACAGATGCAGAGGCTAAAGCTCACAGAATGCAAACATTATTCCCCTGTATCTGGGAAGATAAAAGGACAGATTCTGGTCCTCTGGTGTAAGGTAGTGGTGCTGCATGTGATGCTGCTGGAGTTAACTACACCCTGAGTTATCTCTCCTAGAGGAAGGGGAGGTGGTGGCGAATCCTCGCTGCTCTGCTAGCATGGGAGGGGGCAGGAGGTGTTTCCACTGGGGTGCTGCTTGGAGTGGTGAATAAATTGCCTGCTTGCAGACACTGCTGCCCATCACGCTGTGTGGCAGCTCATCCGCAATCCCGAGCTCGCGTGCTGTGCCGCAGCCACTTCTGGCCCATACTGCCCCACAGTCAGGGCGGTTGGGATGCTGGGTAGGAGGAAAGATGGTGCTACTGCATAAAGGTTTGAGGAGATCTGCAAGCTGCAGGGAGAGGAGTCAGGGAGTTGTTTAACCTACATCAGGCTTGAAAGGTCTGTTCTCTTTTTCAGAAAATAGAAAAAAAACGTGGGGAAATGAATGATCGCGCACTGCGCAGTCCTCCTCTGATTTGTGGGTTATTTTGCATTCGGTTACCTGTTCACAGACAGGCAGCAATGGAAAGCTGGGGAAGTAAGTTTCCAGCTGCTCCAGGAATTCTGATGATAGATAGGACTTTTGCAAAACCTTAATAACATGATATTTTATTTTTACCTCAGTCCATGTTTCTATTCCCTCCCCTCTGGCCTTTTATAAATTTCCAAGTTACAT
>NW_010104038.1:0-22185 GCF_000699245.1 Pterocles gutturalis | reverse complement strand
TCCCACGAATGCCCTTCCCCCTGCCTGTATGCTGGCCTGGCAGGTAAACAGGGAGGGCTTGAAATCTGGCCATGAAAGATACACCTTATTTTGGCAATAACAGCCTCATCTCCAGTGCTATTCGTTTTACATAATGAAGTGATTTTTTATTTGTTAATGAAATAGTTTGATGAGAACTGCTTCCTATTTAAAAGGTTTTCTACCCATAGTTTACACTAGTGAGGTTCATTTGTTGCAGCTTTCACAATCGGAAAGGACGAGCTGTTAGTTTGGTGTTTGGCAAGATTCTTCTATATAATAAGTAAACACTGAATTGCCTTTGCATGTTCTAATTCACTTTAATCCATTTGAGTTGTACATGTTTAGTGGTATGCGTTTTTGTGCTGTGTGAATTAAGTAATTTTTGTCCTTTTTCTTCTAAATTGAAAGTATTTGAAGGTGCAGAGGAGAGAAGCAAAGGTTTGTTTTTTTTTTCTCTGACAAGGTTAAAGCCCAAGAGTAAGTCAGACAAAAATGCACAAATCCTCACACTGGATCTGTTTATTGAAATATTCAAATAGAATTCATTCTCTTTCTAAACGATTTCTTTGCTGAAATTATGGTGGCATATGGGGAAGTAAGATGTATTACAATAAAACTGATATAAAACAGTTGAATTCAGAAATGGTGGCAAGACATAATTTTAGTTCACTATGATTTAATTCAATTAAATGCAACACTGTTAACTGCAGACTAAGAAGAATTACTTGTGCCTGTGCAGGCACACACAAGCATTATTTATTTTGTGCTGCATCTCTCTTTGCAAAAGAAATTACACCAGTAAAAAGTGGGTGCTGGATGCTTTCATAGCACTGTAAAAGACTATATGCCTCACAGACATCAATAGAAATTTTACCCGAGCAAGGAGATACAGTGAGCTAAAATATTAGAGAGTAGACCCGTTAAAACTCAGAAGTCTGTATTTACATGGTACATTGTCTTTGAGCATCAACAGTGTTGGTGCAAGATTGTGGGATAAGGTACCAAATTTGTCCATGCCCCAAATCCCTGCTCTCAGGCTCACTGCCTGGGAGGAGGCTAATGAAGGGTAGGTGGCACAACACCCAACTCCCTCCCAGGACTGTCTGACCCTGCGGCTGCGGGACAGTGGGATGGAACAGAGATGCGCATTACTGTGGTGATGGGAATAGGTTTGGCATGGGGCTGTTGAGAGGACATGCCTCCTTTTTCAAACTCTACTGCTTCAGCCTGGCTGTCCCTTCCTAAACAGCAGCTCCCCTCTGTAAATCATGCTCCTGGTGGCTGTCAGGATGGAAATGAAAGCCCACAGGCACCTGCGTGAATGCTTGGCACACTAGCATAGAGTAACAGGCAGAAACTTGGCTGGGATTTTTGTATGGGTTCAATAGAAATAAATTTCTTACTAGGTAGGTATGCTTTATTTGAGTGTGTGTGCTGAGATGTGTGACACTGTCCTACCCGGGTCAGACACCCCATGTTCGTGCATGGAGACTCCCAGAATGAATCTTACAGCCTCAGGCTTTGTAGCCCACAGGTGTGTGAAAAAATTCTTATTTTTCTTATTATATGTCTTGTTGTTATGTGTTTGGACTGTAGCATGGCTTAAACATTCAGCTTCTGTAACTGTAAGCAAAGGGATGTTTCCAGTCCTAAAGAGTGAGTTTGCAATCTAGGTCCAGGATGGGAGCTTATAGCAAATGAAGATTAACTGTGAGCAGGAAACAGATGAATTTTTAATAGTCACAATTACCCTTACACCAACTGCTTGACCACTGTTTGTAGGCAGGCTGGCAGAAGAGCGTACTGCGAAGTTATCCTAAAGAAGGGAGTAAGTCTGGGAAACAAGGGAGAAACTGATAGGGATGTTGTGATGTGGCAGTGATTTCAGCTGCTTCTGCTTTGGAATTGTTCAATAGTGCAGGTAATTGTCTTTGATCGTAGCCTTGTAACCACCACCACCTCTAATTTGTAGCACAGAGGTTACTATCTAGCACCCAACTAGCCAAATGAAATGTATGGCTTGATTAAGGATCTCTTTTGTCAGTAATTTGTGCCTAATGTTTTTAGCTTTCCCACGGGCTGTTATAGAAAATGGTAAATCTGGTTTAAATGAAACCTGATACTCTTAATGGTTTAATAGCAGCTGCCACAGGGTTATGGCATTTTTCAACAGATGCTTCTGTTTCATTTTAAGCCTACACTAAGTCTTAGAATATATTTACATAATTAATATAAAGTACACCTACGTAATAATGGCAATATTTATAGTTTTAAAATATTTCTTTAAATGACTTCCTCTCTCTTACCGTTATCGCAATATATAACTTGAAACAGGAAGGCATACTATTAAATTAATAATTTCTATTCACCTCTTCAAAAAAATTATAGAATATAGCACAGACATGAACATGTATCAACTACTAACGTAGCAGTTATTGGTATGGGTAAGTCCCTTAGCTGCTTCAGAAAAAGAGAGAGAAAAATCTTGGCTGTACTTGAGCTGTGCTTATTATCTTGCCTACTGTTCAATCAGGAGTGTAAAACAGTGATGCTTATATTTAAAAATAACCGTCAAGAAAGAGCTGCACTGAGGTGTTTACTTATGTGCAGAAATATTTCAAGCTGTTATCAGCTGCAGAATGTCATCTGACTGAGGAAATCCCTGCTAATTTAAGATGACTGGCACTTTAGGTTTTTAACGGTGAGTGATCAGTTTGGATGGATGTCTTCTATTTGGAGGTCTTACTCTGAGTTTCAAAAAGTACTGAGGGTATATCCTACAGGGAACCCAGAGTCAGAGAATACCCTTGAATATTCTACAAGTACATGCCGTTCACAGGGAGGAGAGAAGGAGAAAAGGCTCTTCTTTCTCTGCCGTGCCTGGAAGGCAAGGTAAGGTTGAGCAGGAGTCTCTGCAAGGCAAATGTACCAAGGTATTTGCTGCTATGAACTCTGAGGACTGAAATGGGAACAATAAAAAGTGGAACACATTCAAGTAATAGAAGAATATTTTATTAGAGAAGCATCCAAAATAGTTTATTTAAGAGATTAGGCAGTCTCAGTTCTCCGTAATCCAGGAGAATGTGTAGGAGGAGTGGTGAAGCAGAAGTTTTGCTGTGTGAGAGGTGTGGCTGAAGTATTTACTCCCCTTGTCCCCAGCTGACTGCCCTTCAGAGCTGCTATAGCCAGGGTGCGATGGTAGTTACCTTCCATGTTCTAGCTTTTGTATGGTTTTGCTTTCTTTGCACTTTTGAAAGTATTAGAGCTATTCAACAGAACTTCACTCAACCCTCACATTAATTAAAGAAAAGAGTTAGAATTGTGGTGTAGGACCAGATTTCTTTTTCTTTGCGCTGGCCCTGCTTCCTTCTCTACCCTCTTGTCCATGGCCTTGCATTCCTTCACACAGCAAATCTGACAGAGGGATTTATATGAATTCATTACTTCAAGGTGTTTCTTCACCCCTGATTTTCAAGCTATGGGAACACAATTGCTCCAGGGCCCTGAGGCATTGATAACCCTCTTCCACAACTCCAAGCTACTCAGAAGAATATCTCTAGCTATCTTATGAAAAGTGTAAACAGTATTTGCTAGTCTTTGGTATGCTGAGAGTTTACTACCTCAAAATCCTTTTTGACCCTACCCTGAGTTTCACATATTTTGCAAGAATTTCCCTGCTTTAATTTGAAGGAGGAAGGCTATTGTATACCAATGTCATTCCCAGAACTGGGTGGAGAAGAATTTATAACTCAGTGAGGAGCAAGCCTGCAAGTGTTCTCACTGGGTATTTGGATGAACTCTCCAAAGTTGCTGCGAGAAGAACCCGGTGGTAAATCTTAGGAAGCCTTCACAGGGACACCTCAGATTCCCAACTTGTTTTGTTACTCTGTCTTAAAGTTTTCTAGTGGCAGTGTTTTTCCACCACTGGTAAATAAAGTTAGAAAATGAACACTTTCAGGAAGCGAAGGGAAAAAATAAATCACAAAATTAACGTAAAAAAAAATTACAGTATTTTCTGTTAGAGTGGAAAATTCTTCAAATACAAGATTTGATGGAAAGAGAAGAGTTGTTAGTTATTTTAGCATGCAAAATTGGTTCAAAGATATGGAGTTTGTAGAGCTTTATACGATAAAAGAAAACTGTTTCCCTTGTGATGTTTTTATAACCAATAAATCTTCTCTTTTCCTCCTTTGCTAGGTTCTACCTCCTAGAAAAGCTCTGAAGCCAGGCATGGTCCTCCTCTTTGAACTCTTCCTTCTTCATGGGACCCATACTTGGATTGATCGAGAAGTAGGATGGGGAGCTTTTCCCTTGTGTGACAACAATTTTAATGCTTTGGAAGGAAAATTTAAATGTCCCTTCCTCAGAGGCCATTACGACTCCAAAGTTGACCGATTCAGAAAAATTGAAAATTTTATTTCTCAAGACTTGGATCATTGGTTATGCAATCTCTACTTTCAGGTTTGTATTTAAAAAAAAAAAAAAAGCCTCTGGGTTTAGCTGCAGTTCCTCAGAACAAATCCCACTTTCCTTCTGTCAGCCTGAAGATTGCTACCATCTCTCCAAAAAGCTGTTTATCAATGTACCGAGTAGGCATGTAAAGAAAAGAAAAATCACATACATCTCCAACTTTTGTTAAATTAGGGGGTTTTTAACAGCCAAACATTAGGATTATTTCAAATATCAAAATATTGTTTGGGGTACTGAGTAATTTGGCCAAAAACTGGATCAAAAGGTGAAATTCTGAGTTTGAGCCTGCCACCAGTACATGTTAATTTCCTCCACAGTTTTAGTGAATCTCAAATGTGCTTTCACATGGCCACAAAATAAAATAGTGTTGTTTATGATATTGTTGCACTTGTATGTCTGGGATGCCCATTTAAGAGTAAAGCTCTGTTGTGGTGGGAATCTTACTTTTGAATAGTTTTTGGACATAATTCAGATGTGATATTTTTTGTATGTCTTTGGTGAAAATGGTCCTGAATTAAAAACCCATCTTCAGTGGAGGCTTTTTTTCTGAACTTGCAAATTAAGGGTGTTATTGTAACTGAGATATGTTCCCTGATTCAGAATATTAACAAGACCTCAAACTTATACCTCTTTTATAGTCACGTCTGTCTCAGGAAAAAAAGTTACCAAAAGAGGTGAATTCTAAAAGCATCTTAATTTTAACATGTGGTTCTGTTTCATAGAAAGTGTAGCTCTTCAGTTTTCTTGTAGTGATGGTTTTCAGGCAATTTTCTTTTTTTTGGGTCTACCAAGAGTAAAAGAAAGTGAAAATAACTTCAGAATAATGTAGAGATATAAAAATTTATACAAAAATTATACTTAAGATATGTCAGGAAAGAGGAGGTCAGAAATAACGTTATTAAAAAAATAACAGAAGAGTCAAAATTGGTTGAAATGAGGGGGGGGGAGGGGAGACCCCAAAGCTGTGAAATTAGTCTTTCAACTCAGAGTATAAACTGGGATGATTAAGTGATCCAGGGAATCTGTATTTTCCCAGATGATTCTGAACTTGGATTGTGAGTCTTCTCCATTTACTGGGATGGCTGCTTTAGTATGTAAGCATGGGGAAAACGTACATGGGAAACTGATACGAGAGAAAAGTGTAATAAATGTAGTAGAGATACAAGAACTTCCTAAAATCCTCATAGCAGCAGCTTGGACTTCTAGGGTTAGCAAATAATGTACGAACAAGTACGTTCTGGCTTTGTGGAATACTGAACTGCTTATGTTCACGTGTTTGTCTTTTTTTTTTTTCTTAATAGATAATGAAACTACCACAGGATTCAGATAAGCAAAACACGTGTGATATGCAACTTCATCCCTCACCTGAACTTCATATGTATTCAAGTGTTGCTGAACAGAGTGGTGTCTCAGAGAAGGCTGAACAGTCTGGACCACAAGGTGATGGATTCAAACTTACATGTTTATACTCCTGCTTTTGTTGGAGCAACTCATAGTTTCATTTCAGTGTTGGCTATTCATTATCGTTCTTGTTAAGCTAGATTTTCCTCATTCAGATGCTGGTCCAACACGTGTCATAGCAGAAATACTGGGATTCTTTTTATTAATATATTAATATTGCTTAATTTTTTTTTTCAGTTGTGAGCAATTTAAGTCAGCCTCGTTGCTGAGGATGATACTTTCCATGCTGGCCTCTGTTTGAGGCTGAATAATGCTTGGAAATTCAGAGCAGTAACAGCTCAGCTGCTTATGATGTCAAGCTTACAGGAAGAAATAAAACCAAAAAGATACCTTTTTGTCTAATTATTTCTGGAAGAACACTAGCACCTCCCTGGGCTTGAGCAGGGACTTCAGATTTGGCAGGGAGATAGTTCTGGCATCAAAGGCATGCCTTATGCTACTCCTATGAAATTCCATTAAAATTCAATCAAGTGGTAACCCATCGGAAAGACAAATTATCATTTGCTTATGTGCATCCGACCTCCCCAGAAGCTTTCTTAGAAAATTGCTGAATGCTACTTCTAGGCTGAGCATCCTCCCTGGCCTCTGTGTGTCTCCTGATGTAGCTACACTGAAGACATAACTGATCATATTTCAATGGACTCAGAAATTGCTCCTCTTCTGTTAGAAATCCCGGAATGAGAAGAATGTCAGGACACTGCCATTGGCTTTTATTTTTCAGCGTGTGGGAACTGACTGCCATGGACAAAAAGAATTATTTTAGTATACAGACATTCCTATATTCCCTCTTCGTTGTTGAACTGAAGGATACAGCCAACCCACAGGTTGTAGTGTCTGTGTGAATGTTACGTGCAGATCTGAAACAGAGATTTCACTCTTCAGGACAGAGGTTCCTCAGGAGTTTGCGCACAGCAGCAGTGATGCACAGTAGAAGGCATGGGAGGAGAAAGAGGAGGACAGCAGAAGGAAAGAGAACAGATAAGCAATAATCATTTAGTGTGGTGAATGGGCAGCTCAGGTTGGAAGTATAAGATGAAAAGAGGCCAGTAGAAGTATTTTTCAGACAGTGAGTGATGGTTTAGGAGATAAGCAAGATAAGGTTTGCCCTGTTGATACTTTTAGGCTAAGCAGTAACTGCACTGTTAACAAAAGGCTTTCATAGAACCACCCTGATACCAGAAGCATGGAGGTGTAAACATACATCATACTGAGTAGTAAGGTCTTTTTTGTTGTCATATAACTTCTACATATCTGCTAAGGTGCTCCTAGGTACAGCACAAAACCATGAATAACAAATCCAAAACTTGGACTTGCAGCTGATTTTTCTCAACAGTGGAGTTATGGATAAGTTCTTAATAAATCAACCTTGTCCTTACCATTGTTTGGTCCTACCCTCAGTCTTCACATACAGATGGACACGCGTACATGTAGAGGCTGCAACTAAATAGGTCACACTTCTGGAAACACCCAGAAAAACTCATGATGCTCAGTTTGAGAAGTCCAGAAAGTTGTATTTATAAGAACTGAGGAAAAGCATCAGTGTATGTCCTATTTTTTTGTGCAGACCTCTGAAATATGCTGATAAGCAGATAATGGAAGACCTGCAATTTCTACGCCAAAGAGAATTGCACTAACAAAATTTCTAGGAGTAATTTTTGATATTGTTTATATTTATTTATTTTTCTTGGAGTCTTCTTTAAAGATATTATTAGCTGCTAATATCCCCCATGGGTTTGTTTTTTAATGTATCTATGCAGTGCTACAGTATGCTGTTTCTGCTGGTGATATGTTGCTAAGAGATTTAATAATGGGTAAACAAACACAACATGTGGTAATCCATTTCAAATTAAAAGTTTATTAAATGCTAGCTTGATGACTTTCTGGCTATTTACAATTAAAGGAGCAAACCTTAGGGAACCAAAGATCACGTGGTGAAAATCACGACTTCAACATTTCCAAGAGAAAAATGTGTTTATGATCTGTGGCAAGCTGTCGCATATTGATATGCTCTATAAATACTATATTGTATCTGTTAAACCACCAAAAGCGGGGGGGAGGTGGGGCAGAGAGCTCCGTTAAAGTGACGTTAAGGTTGAGACACAAACCAGAGAAAGGCAAGAACAGTCTAAATGAAGACTGGTGCTCTGTAACTCACTCTACTGCAGTAGTCTAAACAGTGAGTGATCTTACATATCGATACCATATGTGATGCTGCAACATGTAAGAAAAATAGAGCAGGTTAGGAGATGGCGTTTTAACCTTCACTTCAAATTTGTCTTGGTTTCGGAATTTGAAGACAGAGCCTTCATACTATTTCCATTAACTCCAGGCTACGTCATTCTTTGAAACCACAGCTCTGTGTTGGGCTAGGTACGGCTCTTCCCTGCTGCACAGGATCTCTTTCAGAGTATGATGCAGGGGAATGCAACTTGATATCTCCCGTTCTGCCGCCTCTGTAGGTCACAGATGCACATTACCAGATCTTGTGTGTCTCTTAGTCTAAACTATGCCTTCTCTCCATTCTTTTGAAGTGGTATTCCATGAGACATGGAAGAAGACAGCTTCTGCTTTCACTACTATTATCCTTTTTTATTTTTTTATTTTTTTTTTCCTCCAAGAAAAGCCTTTATTGTTAGTCTGTTGCTCTATTTAAGGGATCAACAGTATCTGTCAATAAATAAATTATAATTTCTCTGTGCAATTCATTAGCCAGTGTTGTTGGAAGGTTGTAGCAACTCTATTAGAAGTATCATAGGTAGGAAAATTTGATGCAGCTACCATAAATGTTGCCTTGATAGGCTTGGATCGAAGTAACTCAGTCTTCTAAACTCATTAAAACTTCAGAAATGTGAGTCTCCATATAAAACATTAAATATATAGAAATTCTTCAAGAGAGCACTCTTTCTCACTGTGAAATCCACAGCAAGACTCCCTTTGAATTTAGTGTCCATAGAAGAGGGGATTCGTGTGCAAAATGTCAGTGTAACTCAGTCTTTTTTGAAAGTGGCAGCTCTTTCATCCTCAGAAAAGTAGCTGGGTAACACTTGGATGTTTGTTCTCCAGTTCAAACACTTTTATGTCAGACTCAGGCTCATTTGGGAAGTATTACCCTGCACTAGTTGGGAGCATTCTTCTAAATGCTTGCTCTTCTGTCTGTGGTGTTCCTCTGACTTGACATTCAAACACCTGTTTGTGCCCATCAGAAATGATGATCAAATAAAATAGGCAAGTAGAAAATCAGGGATGTTTTTATCCTCTGTAGAGCCAAAGGAAATCCTTTTTCATTCTAGTGACTCACAGCTCTTTAATAGTGGCCAGTTTGAAGTCCTGAAGCTATGGTCAGCACTGTTCTAGTATGTAATGATGTGCACTTGAGACCTAAAAAGGGTGTTTACAAACAAGGGAGAAGGTGGAAGAGTGGCTGGGGATAATTAAGATACTGAAGCAATAATCTTTTTTAGTGCCAAATTGTGTGCAGTTTTTGGTCAAATTCCAGCAGAAATCACTACCTGTACCTAAATAGTCATAACCAGTTGTACCCCTTTTTAAGCAGAAGTTAGCCCAAGCTGAGCCTGGTTGTGTTGCAGGGGAGGTGTTATCAGCCAAGATTTTCAAGGAAAGTATTTGAAGGCAGCCAGTCTAGTTTGGTCCCAGCAGCAGGATGATGCTCTACTAGAGCTGTGACACAGGCTATATTAGCCTGGTTACAGCGTTGTGTTAGCGTGACTACACGGGTCCCAGTATCGGGGCTGGCAGAGATGTTTGTTGCTGCTGCTTTGCTGGGTAATTTTGTCACATAGGAAGACCCCCACTACCTCAGCTGTCTTTGGACTAAACACCTGCCTGCAGATTTTTGTGTCTGTAACATTTTTCTTTCCATAAAGTTTGCTTGTTCCTTATTCCCTCCCTGCTCTACCATACTTTGGGAGTGTAAACCAAAAAGCAATTTGGCTGTTTGAGAATGGTTTTAAGGACACTTATTTTCTTATAATGAAAAGAGCTATTTTTTTTTCTCCTTAAACTTTATTTTTCCTTCCCCTTACAAGTTTTTCTGCCTAACAGCAGCACATGTGGCTCATGTGCCCCATGCATCAACCAGAAGAAGAGTTAGAGCAGTTGAAATTTTTTCAGCTCCCTAACTATTAGCTTATAATGGAAATAAATATTATACAGAAGGATCATTTTCAGGTATACAAATTATCTGGTTACTGTACAATTTAGAGCAGTTTTTGGTCTGACTTCCTTCTACCTGCCTGGCTGTTAAAAATAAGGTTGGTTTGTACCACTTGGCTTTGGCAGTCCTTGAAACTCGCCGGAGCTGTAAAGCTTTAAACAGTTGCGCTGGTCTTTAATTGTAAATTAGTTTTGACAGGACTGCTAGGCAAAGGCCTGGCCCATCCCGTCGTGATGCTAGCCGACAACCCCTTACTGCTCCTGGAGCAAGGAAAACATGTGGAAGGAATTGTTCTTTTACATTTCACAGCTTGTCATTTCCTCTGCAGGGCAACCTCTGACCTCCCCGAAAGATCCTGACACCCATAAGGGAAGTATTCCCACTGTTGTAAAGGAAGTGGAAAAGCAGTTTAATGCCGTGAAAGGAGGAGAAGTGTGTGTGTCAGAAGAAGCTGGGAGGAAAAGGGAAGAGCTTAAAATGCTTCCAGCAGGTCAGGACTTTTATTGTGTTATTGAGTTTATTGGAAGTTTGGAAATAGATCTGCCTGGCATGTGTGTCGATGCCCTCCTCTCCCTTCCCCCTCGCTCTGCGATATCATCTCATCATTGTTTCACTCGGCAAAGGAAGTGATGGAAGAGTTTAAATCAATTGTGAGTGATCAAAAGCAGCTTAGGTGAAAAAGGTACAGAAGCGGTGGGCTCCTCTGTCTAAAAAGCATTAGTAGGCCAAATGTGTTAGTAATTACAAGGTGTGTGTGGAGTGCACTGACAACATTAGATTATGGCTGGTGTTTCTGTGACATTTTTACATCCTTTCATTTTATTTGGTCGTTTATATCCATGGATCACAACATGTTGCTGTTAGGTGCTTGGGAAGTTTTTTAGTTGTTGTTTTTTTTTTTTGTTTTTTTTTTTTTTTCTTCCTGCAGCATGTTAATGGCAATATCCTTTGTTAATTGTGCTGAGCTAAATTACATAAGAGCGCCTGTCTCTGTTAACATCAGGCAGCATTTGTTTCTGGGATGTGGGGTTTCTTTTGAAGGCAAAGGCTTGCAATTTGCACTGGTTTTGTGTTGGGTTGCGGGGGGGGGGTTTGGGGTTGGTTGTTTTTTTTTTTTGGTTGGTGGGTTGGGTTTTTTTTTTTAAATCCCAGTTAAAACATAGGTGTCTGAGAACTGAGTAACACAACCCTTAGGTCCTATTCCAAACTCAGACACCACCATGATGGGCAGAGGCAGATTTACCACAGGACGGGGGTCTGATGGTACCAAAGTTATAGACAATTATATTAGGTAAAAGATAGCTACCTGAGGTCTGATAGACACCTCTTATCTGTGTAAACAGTAGTTTGTAGTAATCTTCTGTGGGCTCCCCAAAATGGTGCAGTAGAATTTTGGCTGTTGATTTGAAGCCAACTGACAAGCCAGCTTTCCTTTCACAGCAACTCATAAAATGTAGTTAAAACCCCATTTCTTTGGAGCTATCCTTCTTTGCTGAGTGCCCAAGAAGGTTAGAACTGTGTATCTGCTATTTATAGATACATTTGTTGAACATCTCATGTTAAGTGGGCACAAATGGATGTAGGAGCTAGTATGGCATCGCTTAGTCAGGATTCATAAACACTGAGTGTTGATGCTGACCATCATAGATGCATGAGAAGTAGAATACAGAGCTGGTGTCAATTTTCATTAAATGGTGTTGGTGACAAAAGGTTAAACATGTTACAGAAAAAAGTAATAGAAATTTTCGATTTTTTAAGGGTTCTCAATACACTTCCTAATAGGATCAACAGTTTATTAACATGTCTTTTCTTGATCTTGGTCCTTCCAAAAAATGTAATCGCAGCCCTAGCTTAGAAATTTTTTCCCAACTTTTATATTACTGGAATCTATTTTGAAGTTTGTTTAATTTACCTGCCCAAAATTAGTTGTGCAAAGCAGCTTATGGTACTCACAGCATTCAAGACATGAGAAACCTGCATGAACAAAAATTGTTTTAAATAACATTTAGTGGGTATTTGACATTTGCTTTTGTCTGCTTTTTAATTTTTTTTGCTGATTTCTTTTCCTTGACAACATTTGTATGTTTCCACCTTTAGAATGTATGTCTCAAAACCCAGTTATTAGTTGTGCAAGTTGACAGCTATTTCTTCTCCCCTTTTTCCCCTACCCCTATCAGTAATGCTTATCTAGGTCTAAAACTACCATGTTGAATTTTTATTCAAATTAGTTATGTGGAGTTTGGCAGAGATCCAATGCCAAAGCATTTTGTAGCCCACATTTTCAGTTCAAGAGGGTCTCTTACAAGTACCCTGAAACAACTCAGTTACAGAAGTGGCCAGATTTTTGAAAGGTACTGAATTATTACAACTTTTATCAAAGCAAGGTTAGATTCAAAGGGTATTGTTTTGCATTGTCAGAGGATCTGACTCAGTATACTGTCAACTACTGAGGATTTTAAAAATCAGAGGATTTTAATAATCAGAGGATTTAAAAATCAGATCTTTTATATAGGGAATCTATCTGAACTACAAGCAGGTCTCCAAATGCATCCATGATTTTGAATTAGGTGAAAAACATTTTGCTTATCTTTATTCACAAGAGAGCAGAAGTTTTTCTTGATGAGCTCAATTTCTGGTATTTGCTCAATCTATTACTTGTTAATTTAATGTAAAACCTTGGTTTCAAAAGACGCATCCCTAAAGCACAGATTTTCTGTGATGGAACACTGTCAGTAACGTAACCACTAAACTCGGTGTCTGCACTCAGAACTGAGGAGGGGACAAAAGCTTAATTTTTAAATCTCCAGATAATTTCTGCAGAACCACATATAATCTAGGATTTAGACTGTAACTGATGTTTAATTTGGAGCTTCAACAGTGCCTGCATTTTCCTGCCCACCAACTCTCATCCCAGCAGACAGCTGCTCCCCAAACACAAAACCAGCTTCATTCTAAGTTTATCATTACCTTTGGAGAGAAAGTTTTTTATTTGTTAAAACATACTTGTGTAGGTGAGAGATGGTTTTGTTGAGAGGATTATATTTATGCTCACAGCCTCTTCTGAAACAATGTGATGAAAACTGATGAGCCTTCCTTGTGGTATTTCTCATTATACTGCAACAAGGTTCTTCTCCTTCTGACATGCTGTTTGCTTCTACATATCTGTCCTATGTAGATGCAAAAACAATTACCTAAGCCAAAAATCCCAAAGCTGTTCTCATTGGTAGTTCCTCACGGGTGCCACCTTAAAGGGAACAAAGTGATGTTTTAAAATGAAGATTGTTTGCCCTTCATTTTTCCTACAGGTAGAGCCTCAGAAGCAGGGCCCCAGAAAGGTGAACCTTCTCTTTCTCTGCTGGCCTTTTCCTCCTCTGAGCAGGACTGTATAAAGGACTGGGTTGATTCTTGCAGATAGGATCAAATTCAGCTCAGGCTTAATTTGTGCAATCCACATAGTTCAACTGTCCGATTTCCCACATGTTGGGGTATTACTGGGGAGGGAGCCTAGATAGGATTTTCATGTTATTTTCTGTTTTCCTGCTGTAATTTAACCATGCTGATTTTTCCTTTATCTGCTGCCCCACTCCTGGATGGCACCGCTCTAAAATCCTTTCCTCCTGGTGGAAAGAGAGGTTGCAGCCATCAGAAGGGTGTGTGCTTCATCCTTCTCTACTTTGCCAGAAATATTTCCTGCCAAACCAAAGTAAAGCAATTTCCTAGTTTCTTTTTGTTCATCTTTTAAAAAATCTTTCAGAATACCTATTCCCCCCTGCCCCCTGAATGCGTCAAAATTTCACAGTATCGGTTCTATATGCAGCCTCTGCAAGTTTCACATCAAAGAGAATCTGTTTCCCACCCCTCTCTAATCGCAGCTCACAAAGGGAACTACACTAGGTTCTACACTAGGTTTAGGTTTTTAGGGCACTTCTGCCCCAGTTGCTACTCTCCGGTTCACCTTGCAGAATGATCTTGGAGGACAAGGACTGGACTCCTTCAGGGTGAAGCTAAGCAATGGGATGGGCTTCAGGTGTGTGTATTAATGGCCCAACAGTTCCCAGGACCAGACTAGAGCTGGTCTGACAAACTCTTCAACACACAGTGGGGTCCCCAGTGCTTAGTGGTGTCCGCCAAATCACTGGTTTCATTCTGCAGATCCACCCCTGTTGCACCACTGTACTTGTTACAGAAGACATAACCAAAGAGGATAACTTCCAGACTGAATGTAGAGGACAAAAAAGGTTACATTATACTCTGCAAGGGTTAAGAAGCAGTAAGACAACCCTCTATTATTAAAGGTCGTGCTACTACTCTCACCTATTGCCCCAAGAAGGCTGATGCTGAGAAAGGTAACAGAGTAGCACTAACATTTTAGTTTCCAACCTTTTCCCATCCTGTTTTAAAAATGGTCAGGGACTTGGTAAAGGTGGCACTTTCTTTGTATCCCATATCAGGTGTGAGCTGTGTGGCTTCTAAACTGTTTTATTGGAACTTAATATCACCAAGAAATAAGACTTCTCTCAGCATTGTCGGGGTGGAAACAAATTTCATCTCCCCATACTTTCCCGAATCCAGGCATTACTGTTAATTTTCCATGTTCCACAATCGTGGGGAAAAATGCCACCCATTTTTTCCTATTTGTCTTACACAAATGTACAGCATTAAAACTTCTTACTGATACCTGATCATAGATTTTTAGCACTGGACTAAGAATTTTGTTGTCTTTTCCAGGCCCTGGTGTAATCACATTTTCCCACTCTTATGCATATGTTTGTTGACTTCCAAATAAACCTATTAACAGAGAGCTTACACGTGCCATTGTACCTTAACATAGCTATGATACCTGTGATCATTCCTACTTTTACCATGAGTAGCATTATGTTCTCCTGTCAGGGAACAAAATGTATATTGAGTCAATTTACTAAAATAATTGGCGCTAAGTGCTGTATCTGGACAAAGTTGACACCTTTGACATTTTCTAAAATGGCAAAAATAACTGTATTTAAGGTATGATTTATGGGTACTGTGTGTCAAAGGAATTTCTATGTTATTACACTTTCTGGCACAGCTATCCCAACTCGAATGGACAAATAGCTGATAGTACAGCTAATTAATGCTTTATTAATTTTCTGTGGTCAGTTATAGCAAGTTATAAAAAAGTAAAATGCAGTTTAATAATAAAGAACTGTGTGATTCTTGTTTCTTTCTCAGAACTGCTTTGTTTTGTGCATGTGGAAGAAACAATTTCTGCATAGCTCAGTTTTATAAGGCACTTTTCCACCTCCACTAACTAAGAGCAACTCCTATGATTAAAAAGTAGACTGGAGTCTAAATGTCTTTCTGATTGCTGGCCTCTATTAAAAACTTCTTAAAATAATAGATAGGTTTAATTCCTCAAGCTAAAGAAAAATTATATCATCTTAAGTATTTTCCATATTTATTATATTGATGAGACTGGGCTGGAGAGGAAAAAAAAGGAAGCAAAATCTCTTGTATTGCAAGTTTTAAATGTACCAGGCTAAGGTTTACTTAATTAGAACCTTCAGGCAATAAAGGAGCCCTTTTTTAAATTCTGTGAATCTTAATATGCTAAATAATGCAAAGCTTCAACTCTTCAAGCATGAGACACACATCTGGCAGTTTAACATTTAAATTACAGGAAAAAAAAACCACTTCAGTAGTAATTTTCATGAAGAAAAGAATGGGAAATGTATTACAACTAAATTTAATTTCTTTTTAGATTTTTCATCCTGTCTAATTGCAAGCATTTGCCATCTTATTTATTTATTTCTTTTCATACAGATTTTTTTCTGTACTTTTTATTGATCTTTAATTTGAGCAGCTTCTCACTGTTACAACCATTGAAGAATGACATTGTGTTTTTACTTAGCAAAAATTGTTTAGAGAAATCTATGAGGAATTAAAATAATGAGCTCACTGGTAGAGAAAGAAAAGAGCATTCAGAGCCTTACAAATAAAATATAAAAAGAGCATGTCATGATTAAATAACAAACTTGAGTTCCTTCTCTTTCCCATTTCTTAAATGTAAAATATTACTGTTTGCATTTTTTTTTTTTTTTGGACAAGGTAGTTACTGTTTTATTTGTCTCCAAAAACATTGTCAGTGTCTTCATTATTTCAGCAAAGCTACTTGGAAACCCATTTCAGTGAGCCAAAATTTAAAAAAATAAAATTAACAACAAAGAAAACCACACTAATTGTCTTTGCAAAAGAGTGTTTATATTTTAATATGTTTATGGGTTCATACATGTATCACATGTATGGAATATGTGGAGACAATTTGAACTGTTTATACTGCATGTGTGCACACACACGACATACCCAGTAGCTGATTGTTGTGCAGTTTCACTAGTTTCAGTAGATCTCTTCTTTCACCCTAGATGACATAAATACCTGTAAATACCTCAGCCATTATGAATGCTCAGTATATATACACCTACACGTGTGTATATAGATAGAAAGTAAGAAATAGAAAGGTATTCATAGGTATGCACACAAACACACAGGCTCAAAGCTGTGATGTTGTATGTGTGTATATTGTATATCTAAATCTATAACGCCTAAGAGTGGATCCTGCCTATACTGTGCTTTTAAGTATGCTTAACTGTGTTTTACTAGCAGCAAGTAGAAGTAACTGAAAAAAAAAAAAAGAAATAATCAATAAGTGTATTTTTGGCTTATCGTCCATGTGCCGTACATTGAGACATGTAATACAGGTCTTTATTTCCATTGCACCCCTGGTTCTTGTGTTGTGGGAGCACATTATTGTTCACTCCACAGGTCGCTGCTTTTAGGAGTTTGAGGGACACGCTACTTGAGTAAACATTGCTTAGAAAACATGAATACTTTGGATCCCTGTGCCCCATTCTAGATCCACAGCCATGTCCATGTAAGAAAATGAACTTCCTTCTCTTTTCTGAAGAACACATCCTGGGATGTATAAAATAACCTTTACTTTCTTCTTGTATCTGTTATTTTTTTGTTTCTACTTTTTATCCCCCTCTCCATGTCTATACAATTGTTATTTCCAACACCACAGTATCCGAGGTCTTCTCTACATTTATCATCCTAACAATTCTGGAAGGTAGGGAAGAACTAACTGTCTATTTATAACTGGGATGGAGGGGAAAAAATGACCTGCCTGGAGTCACACAGGATCTTGGTGGGAGAGGGAACAAAACCCAGCTCCTTCCCTTCCAGAACTTTATCTTATGCACTGGTATAAAAATACTTTTTTTTCTTTCTTACAGATGGTGATTTTTACCAAGACCGCCACAGCAGCACAAACGAGCACTGCAGCTCATTTCAGCTGAAGGAAGGTCAAGGAAGACATCACAAGGTACTGACCTTGGCCCTTTAAACACACAGTGAAGCTATTGCAGGTTCTACCTGTGCCATTGAGGAATGATTTGTGGGCTTGCTTCCTGTTGTTGTTGCATTTCTTTAATCTATCACTGTGAATTTTGTTATAGTTACCATAAGGCTTCATGTGGCAAGAAGTGTTGCTGCCTTCTGCATAGATCTATAGGGAGCTCCAAATCTCTCCAAAAAAAGAAATTTCAAAGGAGCGGTAGGAAAAACCATCCAGTAATCAGACAGCAGCAGCTTGGTCAAGGCTGCCCTACAAGATGATATTATTTCGGTAGTGTATAAACACAAGATAGATTTCCTGTGCATCCATAACCTTCAAGCTTTCATGTCCTTGTGCAGAAGACCCCAACCATCAGATACTTTTAGTATCCTTATTTGTAGTATCTGAGTCAAGGACATAATTTATGAACAAATATTGTGACATTCGTACAAGTTAACATGAAATCATATCTGTGTTGTAACACTTTCTGTATGAGATACTACTGGAAATTTCCAATTTAATGTAAATCCTGAGAACTAAGACACAAAGAAGGCTATTCCTGAGAATTGCTTCTGTCTGCATTAGCTGTTCTAAATTAGACATTTTCCAATGAAGGATGCAATTTTTCCCTGTAAGTGTTGCTCCTGAGATCAGCACGGCTGAAATGAACTATAACCGCAAACATGAATATTCAAATTAATCACTCTGGCAATTTGTCTCACCCTGTTATAGATGTACTCTGAAATGTTTTTAGTGCTTTTAATTGCTTGTGAAAAAAAGTCACCACAGTACTCGCAGTACTCACAAACTTAGGTGTTTATACCTGTACTGGGGCACAAATAATAGCTGAGAATTATTATTGAAACTTTTACTTTAGTAGTGTGATGATCTACATATAAATATCTATGAGCAAAACCAGATTGGCCAACTGGAAATTCCATCGATTTTAAATGACTCAGTGTTCAACTGATTTATTTCTTTAGGGAGGTAAGGATAATTTGGAGAAACCAGAGATACATATAAACATAACTGCAGTCTGGCGTGTGTATGCATGTGTGTGTCTGTGCGGGTAGCCTTCTATCTCTAAGAAGAATGACTTAAGGACTGATGGAGTGGGTGTAATAGGCAAAGCAACCCAACCCATGGGAGTGGCAGAGTGAAATTTTTTTCCTACAATCCCATAATAGCATATTGTCTTTGAACAAAGTGCCACGCTCTTATAGGAACCTCAGTTGTCAGTGGCTCCCAAAGCCACATTAAAGTGACCTGCTTTCAGCAAGGTGCATAAGCCCATGGGTAATTCAGCATTTTCCAGTCCCTTCGGACTCCGTGAAATGACTCACAAGCTTACAGTTATTGACATGATTAGATTTCTGAACTGAGCCTCTTATGAGAATACTTCTGCACAAAATAAATGTGAGCATGTGAAATCTCCTTTCAAAGGTTGCAAGAGCCCCTCTTTTTTAATGGGGTAAGTAAAGTTTATTGTTCAGAGAGATCCTTGTTTTAGAATGTTCAAGATTTAGACACTTGATCTGAATTATGTCATTTGGGCCTACTTGTATCTCTGGAACTGAAACCATAATCTAAAATAATTTTACCCAACAATCACTTATTTGCAACAGTTACAAACTAATGTAAAAACTTAAGATGGATGACAGAAGTTCATGTGGTGGATTATTCTCCTCAGCTGTCTATTTTCTTTTCATGAAGAGAGGGGTTTTAATTTATTTTTTTGTAACAAAAGCAAACAGAAAGACCTTTGGGTCTGACCTCACCTTTTTGAGGAATATAAGCTATATCAGCAAAACCAAAGGTGTTATTGCTTTCCCTCCCCACCTCCAAATTCATCTGTTCTAAGGAGCTGCAAATAGTCTTCCACTGAGTATCTTCTGAGTGGAGGGTATCAGTGACAGCATAGCTTTTGTTGCAATGAGTGTGCACACTGTTGGGTGTATTCAAGATATTGAACGGTGGCTGTGAGGGACATAATGCTCCCAGTCAGTGACTTCTGAGAGAAGTAAAATGTATTCTGTCGCTGTAATCCCATCCTCATGTGATGACTGAGCTGCTGCTTTCATATTTCAAAGACCACACACAGACTCAGAGAAATTCACTCATAACGCTCTTTAACACCTCTGGGATTTATATCTTAAATAATGTTTTTATATCTACTTTGCACAGGGATAGTTTCATGGAGACAATGTCGGTGTAAGCAAGGTACTTTGCACATACTACCTACTCTGAAACCTTGACTTTTTATAGGGAATTGGCTTGGGCAGTCATGTGGCTAGGTGAAATGCAATGCTATCTGTAGCTATACTTAGTACTTGAAAACAGCTTTGAGCATGTTACCCACTTCTACTCTGCCTTAACTATTCATGTTTACATAGAATCACTTTTTGACAATATATTCCATTGCTTGTGGCAGCTTTTCCAGTGACCGCTGAAAATACGATGATTGAATCATACTTATTCATTATCATATTTAGCATTATGTAGGTATGGATATGAACTGTCTGTTATGTCCATGAGCCTTAAATTAAAATTCAAAATATGGATGAAGTCTGTGCAGTCCAAGCTTCAAAATACAAATTTGCCTTTTAGAGCACAATGGTTTGCCAAGATAAAAAAAAAAAAAAATCTTTGTGTTTTTCATAGTTAGCAAAGTATAGAGTGATGTGACAACATCTAATGCTAACACTGTGTTTTCTGGAACCTGAATTTTTTTAGATCTACGGAGTAAACTTGGGTGTTTTGTTCAATACTGATTTCATAAATGTGAAAGTCAAAAAAAACCCTAGGTCATTTAGGTTAGCTTCTAGTATTGGCTAGAAAATTTCAACACTTGCTTCATAAAACTGGCAAGATATGGACAACCGAAGTTTCCTTTTGTGGTTACCTCTAAACAGTATACTTTCCATCTTCTTGTCTAAAAGAAAGAACAAAAAGGGAGCCCTGTTTCTAGGTTGAACATAACTGGTTTTAACTTCCATTCCTTTGTTCTCTCTGGGCTAAATCTTAAGAAACCCTTTACAGGGTTTGGTATTGTGCCTAGGAAGGTGTTAATAGACAGCTTCATGAAGTCACCTAGTCACCTGTGGATGTCTGTGTGGTAAGTTATGACCTCATTGTGTCTCTCGGTGGAAGTGCTGTTTGGCTCTCTGTCCAGGGGCAATAACACCCAGATGCAGTTCTGTCCCTCTCCTCCCTTGTGCTGGCCTGGATTAGAATGGGTCCAGCTGAGAGCTAACCCAGTTAATAAAAGGAAAAGAAAAGAAAGAGGCCAAACAACATTAATTCCTTTCCCAGATCAGTTCCCTCCGCATGCTTTAGTGTGTGGATATCCAAATTTTAGTGCTGCAGGGTATGGTGTGCAACACAGGAAAAGAGAGCACATAGAGGAAGGCTGGATGACTTCTTGTGGTGTCAACATGAGTTTACACCTCCTTGAGAGGCCTTGTGAAATCACAGCCTTAAAGGAACATAATTCGCTGAATAACACTCTGTGTGCCGTTCTGGGCCCCATGATTTAAGAAGGATGTTAAAGCCCTTGAATGCCTCCAGAGGAGGGCAACAAAGCTGGTGACTGGACTGGAAAGAATGTCCTGGGAGGAGCAGCTGAGCACTTTGGGCTTGTCTAGTTTGGAGAAAAGGAGGCTGAAGGGTGAACTCCTAGCTCTCTGCAGCTTCCTGAGGAGGGGAAGTGAAGAGAGAGGTGCTGGTCTCTTCTCCCTGGGATCCAGTGACAGGACACTGAGAATGGTTCAAAGCTGCCTCAGGGGAGGTTTAGACTGGTGATTAGGAAGCATTTCTTTACCGAGAAGGGGGTCAAAGACTGGAACAGGCTTCCTAGAGAGATAGCCCCAAGCCTGTCAGTGTTTAAGAGGCATTTGGACAATGCCCTTGATGACATGTTTTAACTTGGTCAGCTGTGAAGTGGTCAGGCAGTTGGACTAGATGATCGTTGTAAGTCCCTTCCCACTGAAAAAGTCTAGTCTAGTCTATTCTTAAGTGCTTGGAGACAGCTTTTCCGAGGCTGTTTTCCAGGTTTGTTTTAGAGTGAGGAGTGGAACAGAACGAGAAGTTCACAACAGGGTTAAATTGGCAGCTCTTACTTTGCTAGCTGTACCTGGCTAATTACCTTCCTATTCTAACTTGTGTTTTGTTTTCATTTAAAGATCAACTGGAATAACCCAGCTGACAAATGTTATCAAGAAAACTCAGGTCCTGGAAACAATGTAAGCCCAGAAGAAGGGAAAGCATCTGCAGAGAACAATTTTTACTCTGAGGAGTTAGAGA
This sequence comes from Pterocles gutturalis, assembly GCF_000699245.1. NCBI lineage: Eukaryota > Metazoa > Chordata > Aves > Pterocliformes > Pteroclidae > Pterocles > Pterocles gutturalis. The sequence goes on along the minus strand of NW_010104038.1, from coordinate 388 downwards.
AATACACTTTTTCTGTGTGGTAAGTAATCTCAGCATCAAATAGATTCACAACCCAAAAGTGTGCCTTGATATTCTCGTATTATAGAAGTATTTACATTCAGATGAATGTTATTAGGATGCAAAATCCAACACATAGGTTGACAGTTACCTATGCAATGTCAGTTTGCTCCCCTTGTGCATGCATGTTATGATTATGACATCATATGCCATTTTCCCAACAGAGATAATTTTTTTGTGTGTGCGCTATTTATTTGTGTAAATATTAATTATTTTATTTTCTGCTTTTTGGTCACTGTGGCCCCTGACTTTATTTACAACATGCAAACCCTGCCTGGAATTCAGAATTACTGATTTCCTCATACTTTCCTTCCCAATAGACCTTGACAAG
>NW_010104037.1:0-239 GCF_000699245.1 Pterocles gutturalis | reverse complement strand
GATACTTCCCTGACTCATGTGTGACACCCCGGACTGTCACCCTGTCTCTGTGGTACTCGCTGATGCGGATCCCTCCCTCTCTTCTCAGGACCACAATTTCTTAGAAGAGCAGCAGTTCTTCCTGGAGAGCCTGAAGAAAGCACCCTACAACACTTCATCGCGGCCAGGCTGAGGGGGCGGCACCCCCACGCTCTGCCGAAGGGACAGTTGTGGCCGTCCTGGGGGTGCCTGGCAGTAAG
>NW_010104036.1:0-2199 GCF_000699245.1 Pterocles gutturalis | reverse complement strand
CGAGAGGGGTCCTAGAGGTGACCCCTGGTACCCCTACTCCATCCCTCCCCACCTCTTTCCTACACCCCCTGACGCCCCCACCCGAGAGGGCTGAGTCCGGGCACACTCGTGACATCAGATGCGCCGTGCGTCCCCCTGCGTGCGTGTGCGGCAGGATGGGGATGGCGATGGCGACAGGGGCCGGAAGGAGGACGGGCTCATTATGAATTTCTAAACCAGCAGCTGGCTGGTGGCACAGCTCGCTCTGGCCGTGCTTTTCCGCTGCCTTGTCCCCAGGCCGGCTGGCAGCGATGCTGGGGGCCCATCCCCACGTGTCCCCAGCCTGGGGTGCAGCAGCGGGGCTGGGGGCCAGCCCAGACTCTCGGGCTCACAGTTAAGAGCCGTGTTGCACAGATACAAATAGGTCAGAGATGCACGTTTTGTGAAACAGCGCTGCAGAAATAATGATCTCATCCCTGCCCTCTATAAATACATGAAGGTGAAAGGGCACATTTCCTACTCCCAGCCCTCCAGAGGCTGGATGAAGATTGGGAGCTGGCTGATAGACAGCCATCTTTCAAATATTAATAGGTCTTAAATTATAATTTCACTGTGACTGGGATCTAAAAGATCACGCTACAAAATACACCTCTGAGGAACTGTAATATTGGTTATGTCGTCGTTCATGGTCAGTGGTGTTTTTCTGGCTGTTTGAGGATGCCAGTGGGGAGGCAGTTTCCCAGGGAAGTGGCTTACTTGCATGTTTTGGATTTTTCTTCTCACAGGGTTGGTGGTGTGAGTCAGGGTTTCTGGGGACCCCATCTCAGCCACCGAGACCCATCAAAGCCCCCTGTTTCTGCACTGGGATATTAAAATGGGTCCATGCTTCTTCTGCTTCAGCTCTTCAAAAAAAAAAAAAAAGAAAAAAATTCAAGCATGCCTGAACATGCTGCTGAGCTATCAGCTATTCAGAGCTTCAGAATCTGTTGTTGGTCAGCCATGGGCGCAGGGAGCGGTAAGTGAAACGCCGAGCGCAGGGCAGCAGCGCTGGTTTTGCAGCCCCGGCCCGGTGAGCACAGCCCAATGCAGCCTCTGTGCGTGGATTTTGGCGTGTCTGGTCAGTGAGGGCACACGTGCAATTCCTGCGTTGTGAAAACCCAGCACGTTAGCTGCTGCTCTCCCCTTCCCCAGTGAGCCCCTCTGCCTTCTGAAGGCTGTTGTGCTGCAGCCCCCTGCCATTTTTGGTACCCCTTGCCAGCTCTCAGCCCAGCAGAGAGGGTGGCTCTGAGACTGGCTCTGCGAGAGATGCTGATCCTGGTGAAGAGCCTCCTGTCTCCCTGGGTAACAAACCCAGCTGCTTTCACATTTCTGGAATTGCTTTTTTTTTTTTTTTTTTTTGAGCTAAATGGAATTTTTTGATCCCACACACTGAGGTGTGCTGCTGCTGCTGCTGCATCTTACACGGGGCTTGGAAAGAATTGCTAGATACACCTGAGTTGCACTGTTGGGTCTTCTCCAGCCTCCCTGGCATCACGCAACGAGGTCGAAAGAGAAAAAATACCTCTGCAGATTCGACCCTTGCTCACTGAGTAATTTATTGTCCCTTTGGCTGGTGGCCCTGGGGACTGTCATCAGCACTCTGTCCTCTGTAGCAGCTTGCAGCCTCCTTGTGCTTCTTGGCCCCTGTTTGCAGGTGAGGCACCTGCTCGAGTTTGGCACAAGGGAGGAATTAGGAAACAAGCGGAGACGTGGAGACTCCCGAGTGCCTGTCCCTGGTCCGCCCATCCCGTTACCCGGGGTGGCTCATCTGAGAGGTCCCCCAGGCGGGACACAGGCGCCGTGGTGGGTGGGTTGGTGCCTGTGGCTCGGCTGCCAGCACGGGAACCGGTGCTCCTGGTTTGACATCCTGTGTCCTGCTGGGTGTGCAGCCGCTCGGCCTTACGCTGCGGTGATCATGCGGCATTTATCAGAATTGCCTAATTGATGCTTGCTTGGAAGTTAATTTATGAGGTCCTTGGCAATCCTGCAGAGAATGCAGTAGGGATGCTTGGGGCCGTTTGCTGTGACTGTCGGTCACAGGGCACCTCGGAGTGATGGGTGAGCTCTGGGCTGCAGACTTACAGAAGTTACCACGGGGTTTGCTTCCATGTTTAAGTCCCCGATGTCCCTCTGGCTGGTGGGGAAGGACCGTGCTGGCGTCTGGGGCGATGCTGCCCGCTC
>NW_010104035.1:0-1125 GCF_000699245.1 Pterocles gutturalis | reverse complement strand
CCCTCCTCCTTCCTCCCATTGACGCGGGCGACTTTGCGGAGCCCCTTCAGCGCCAGGTCGGGTCTCCCCGAGATCACCTGCCAGCGAGCCGACTCCACGAACAGCCTTGGGGGGAGTGGGAAGAGGGGCTTTGGGGGACCCCCATGTTCGGGGGGGTCCCTGCTCCCACCCCACACCTCCCACCATCCATTGGGGACCCAAGTGTCCCCCGCTGTCCCCCCTAAAGGACCCAGACACCCCAAAATCCACCTCCCACTCCCCCAACCCACGAAGGGGGGTCCTCATACCAGGAGTAGAGGAAGAAGAGGAAGAACGGGAGGGAGACGACGAGCTGGAGCCAGCGCCAGTGGGGGAGGCCGAAGGCCACGGCCGCCAGCACGAACTGGCCCAAGGTGTAGGAGTAACCGTTGACAGTGCCCACCACGGCGCGCGCTTCCGTCGGGATCCACTCCATGCCTGCGGGCGACCGGCGGCGCACGGATGGTGGGGGGGTCTGCCCCATGGGATGGGGACGAACTGGGATAACTGGGTCCCTCCCGGGGGGTGGAAGGGAGGGAGATGGGACACTGGGAACCTTCCCAAAGGTCAACGGTAGGAGAGCCAACTGTGGAGGTGGAGACCCTTCCATGGGCCGGGGGGGTAGAGCCCGTAGAGCCCAACCTTGGACCTCCCAAGGGTCAACGGGGGTGGGGTTGGGGCCCGAGTCCCCCGAAGGGTCCTGTGTCCCACCCCAAGGGTCAATGGTGGTGGGGTTGGACTTTGGGACCCCCCCAAGGGTCAATGGTGGTAGGGTTGGGTCCCCCCCAAGAGTCCTGGGTCCCCCCCAAGGGTCAATGGCGGTGGAGTTGAGGTCTGGGTCCCAACCCAGGGGTCCTGGGACCCCCCCAAGGGTCAATGGCATTGGGTTGGGTCTCCCCAAGGGCCAATGGCAGTGGGAGTGGGGCCTGGGACCCCCCCAAGTTTCCTGGGTCCCCCCCAAGGGTCAATGGGGGTGGGGTTGGGGCCTGGGCCCCCCCCCCAAGAGTCCTGGGACTCCCCCAAGGGTCAACAGGGGTAGAGTGGGTCTCCCCAAGGGTCAATGGTGCCAGGGTTGGGGCCTGGGTACCCCCCCAAGGGTCCTGTGTC
>NW_010104034.1:0-419 GCF_000699245.1 Pterocles gutturalis | reverse complement strand
CAGACCAGTGACCTCACAAGCACCTGCACCTGAAGCCTTCTCCTGAAGGAGAACAGCAACGCTGCAGGCTACTCACAGGCAGCGTCCAGCTGGGAAGAGCTGATATGAAGGCAAGTTTGATGCACATCCTGAGGCTGCTCCAAGGGTGCTCCCTGTCCCCCAGCTCGGCCACAGGTCCCACATCTGGCTCCTTTGTGGGGGGCATTGCAGTGTTTTTGGGGGGTTTTGGGGGGGTGCAGTGTTTTTGGGGGGGGCTGGGGTGTTTTAGGGGGTGTTAGGGTGGTTCGGGGTGATTTTTTGGGAGGGTTATGGTGTTTTGGGGGGGCTGGGGTGTTTTTGGGGTGCGTTGGGATGATTTTTGGGGAGGTTGGGGTGTTTTGGGGGGTTTGGGGTGTTTTTAGGGGTGTCTGGGGTGTTTT
>NW_010104033.1:317-3527 GCF_000699245.1 Pterocles gutturalis | reverse complement strand
GAGCCATGGGGGGAAAAAATATTCTTCCCGAGCTTTTTTTACCTCTCTCCAGCTTTTCTCAGCCTCTCGAGCCCACATCTGTGTTTATAGTCGTGCCGCGGCGTCTAATTTCGGCCAATTATGGCCAATTACCTGATTGAGGGGGACCGACAAAAGGAAATGCTTCTTTTTCTGGACACATGAGCTGATTTTATTAATAAATGTTGACACAGAGATTCTTGCCAATATGTTTGGCAAATAAAGCGAGTATATCAGGGTTATGTGCAGCCAGATAAACCAGGATTTGTAGTTTGCTGACTTCCTGTGGAGCGCAGCAAGAAGACCCTTGAGCAATACCTAATTTTCAGGGGAAAAATTAAAAAAAAAAAAAAAAAAAAGCTTTCACTCCTTCCCTGCTGGCTCCCAGCGGGGCCAGATCCTGCTCCATCGCATCTCTCTGCCCTCTGGACCAGGCCTGGGCTTAGGATGGAGGGGGAACTTTCCGGGAAAAAATTAATTTGGGCTTTTTGAGCGCCCGGTGTGGGAAGCAAGGAGCTCCGAAATGTGTTCTTCATGTGGCGGGACTGATCCTGGCCTCGGGCACCGCTGTGCTTAAACCTTAGTGAAGGTGTTGGAGGGTGATTCTGCTACTGGGATAATTCCTGGTGTTAGCATCACCCGTGGGAAGAGGGATGGAGCATCCCTGGGGAGAGGCTGGGAGCATCTCCCGTGGGAAGAGGGATGGAGCATCCCTGGGGAGAGGCTGGGAGCATCTCCCCAGCGCTGCCCACCAGCTTCCAACCCAAATTTCATCCAATTGAGTGAATAAATCCCATCTCAGCAAGCACCTGCTTCCCCTTCCACCTCTTCTCCTCGGCTTATTCATGTCCCGCATCCTTCCCGCTGCTCCCCTGAACCATCCCTTTGATACGGCTGCATCTCCCGCATCATCCCACCCAGAACAATAAAGAAAAGCTGCTCATCCTGACGGATAACCAGACCCCGCTGTTATCTGACCTGCAGGCTGGATTTCTATGTAAAAAAAAAAAAAAACCCCTTTTTTTTTTTTTTTTTCCCCAAATATTAATGAGGGTGATTCAACAGGATGGAAAACTCCAGAGGATGTGCCCTTGGGGGAGCCCGGAGCAGCAGGGAGGTCCCAAAGCTGGTTTGTGGGATGGTTGGGTATATCCTGACCCCCCCCCAGGGATGGAGAGGTTTAGTTTTTTGGGGAGGAAGAGGAAGGCTTGTAGCCAGGAGCAGCCCCAGTGTCTGAGGAGGTGGCTGTGGTGTGATACCGGCGCTGTCACATCCTTTGGTGGGGTCGATGGTATCCCTGGGTGCAAGGGCAGCAGGGTTGGCTGGTGAATCCCTTGGGAAATAGGGCCCAGGGTTGGTTTTCCTGGAGGAAAAAATGGTGAAAGATACACAAAAAATGGGAAAAAAATTGGGAAAAATGGGGAAAAAATGGGGAAAATGGGGAAAAAATGGAAAAAAAATGGGGAAGAAATGGGAAAAAATGGAGAAAAAGGAGGAAAAAGGGAAAAAATCATCCCTCTCTTTTTCTCTTGAGATGCAGAAAGGGGCTTTGTGCTGTCACCACCCCCCAACCCTGCCACCCCCTGTCCCCAAACACCCAAGAGCAGAAGCAAGAAAAAAAAATCCACCGCGCTCGGCTCCTTCCCTTGTACTGGACTGATTTAATTTTTCAGGGGGTACTGGTGTGGGAAAGGGGGGTCCTTTCTCTCTGTCATCCCCCTGCCCCGGCTGGTGATGCCGGCAGGGTTCTGCATCCCTCCCGCCCGATAGCATCTTTCAATTAGCCGGGAAGAAAAGCCGAGCCTAATCTCCTCCGCAACCAGATGGGACCCGCTTTTCCCAGGATATGGGACTTGATGGCTCTTGGGGACATGGGGACAGGGTTGGGGGCTCCTCTGAACCCCATTTTGGGGCTGAGTGATTTTTCCAGGGGGGTTTGCCCTCTCCCAGGAGCTTTCTGCTGAGCCTCTGAGTCACACCGCCAGCCGGTTTTAATGAGACTCGACAAAGATTAAGCTTTAATTCCGGCTCCTTATCAGTGTCCCCTCCCACCCTTCAGCAAGTGACAACCGGGAGCCGCCAGGCTCTGTGTCACCGCCTGGCTGGTGGGGACAAAAGGTGACCGTGACGCCAGTTGGGGACACCAGCGGATGCTCTGCATTCGTTGCAAGGGAAGGGGGTGTTCCCCCCACCTTGGTGGGGTGGGATATAAATGGGGACCCCACGCCCAGGGGCTTAACACCCCCAAAAAATGGTCTGGAATGCTGCTGGAGCAACACAGGGGTTCCAAAGCCACTGTCACCGAGGTCGTCCTTGCCGCTGAGCATCCCAGTATGGGGGTTTCAGGGTGATGCTCTGGCTGGAGGGACCTCGGTGCCACCAACCTTCATGTCCCCATCCTGCTTCTCTCCGCCACCTCCATCTTCTCCCCTCGCTGGCTTATAAACCCGCCACTGCGCAGCACCGGGACCTGTGCACAAGGACGAGGGGGATGTCGGATCCCTTTTCCCGATGGGATGAGGGTGAGGAGGGGGTCAGGAGGACCAACCCTCCTGTTTGCTGACGGCCGTGGGGACACATCCGGCTAAATCTCCAGAAATTGGGACAGAAGCGCATGGCCTTGGTCATGTCACTTAATCGCCACCTGCCACTGAGGTCCTGGATGGGACACAGAGAGTTCTTTGGGAATTTGGAATTTGGGAATTGGCTTTGCTGCTCCACAACGGGTGGGCTCAGATCCTGGCAATCCCTGCCGGCAGTGAACGCTGAACCCTCCCAAGATAGGGACAGCGGTGGCAGCACCCCAAAAACAGTCAGGAAGGGAAACCAGAGTGGGACATAGCTCCAGCAATGGTCGGATAAGGAGTGTCCTACTCAGAGGACAGCCAGGGACGTGCTGCCCCGCCACGTCCACCTGCTAAAATAAGCCCCAGCTGGGACTCATGCCATGAGATAGCCTGGAAAAAATTAAGCTGGGACACGCTTCATTTTGGGGATAAGGAGGCAGCCGGGCTCCTTTCCCGAAAGGATAATTTTGGCAGGACGACTGGGAACACGCGTGTCTGGGGGGCGGTGAGGGAGGACGGGTTGAGAACGGGCACATTTCGGTGCAGGTGGCAGGCTCGGCGGGGGCGGGGCCCTCCCGGCATGACGGGTTTTGTCTCTCCTGTGCCGCAGCCGCTGCCGGTGTCG
>NW_010104033.1:0-268 GCF_000699245.1 Pterocles gutturalis | reverse complement strand
GGGGGCCTGCCGGGGGGACTGCCTGCACTGCGACCGCCACCTCTACCGGGATAGTTTCGATGTCCTCGTAAGTCCCCCGCTGCTTGCTGGCTTGTCCCCAATTCCATGGGTAGCACCCATTGGGGGAGCACCCATTGGGGTAGCACCCTTCTCCCTGCACAAGGGTCAGGGTTTGGGGTCAGGGGGGGATTTTGGCTGCTGCGTGGAGCCTCAAGGGGAAGATATCACCTGTTGTCACTGTCCCTCCTCCTTGGGCACCCCCTGGGGA
>NW_010104032.1:44999-47394 GCF_000699245.1 Pterocles gutturalis | reverse complement strand
CCTAATACAGTAAAATAACATAGCCTATTAGAAATCACACTTAAGAAGAGGTTTGGTCATGTAATTAAACATAGAATATCCTGAAGTGGTTAAGCATATCTAAAGTTTGTAAGTTTAGGTTAGTGTGGACTTGAACAGCTGAGCACATGGTGATTGTATTTTCTGTCAAGACAACCACTGAATATTGAGAAAAACGTAGTGAGGTTTTTAAATTTTATTATTGTATAAGATTAACACTAAAGTTCTTTAGAATTCTGAGAATTCTAACAGGCTATGTTGTATCTTGCACTTAAAAGTAAATTCTTATGACTGTACATAGGGTATATATGAGAGGCCTGACATTTTTCCATCACAAAGATTGGTTTTCCTTTGGAGCATGTGAGGTGTATAAGAATGTTGGACACCTTTCAGCTATCTATTATCTTCACTTTAACAGTTCCTAGCGTTTCAGCCTGGATCTGACAATGGTCGATACTGAAAGTACCAGCTGATGGTACAAGAAAGTCATAGGATAGATCAATTTATAGGGGGAATTTCTGTTTCACTACTTAGTTGTGTAGGTTGGCTTGCAATCTGAAGATTAGTTACTTAAATTCTTCTAATATATTCCATCTAACTTGTTAATAATTTCACCCAGATACATCTCAAGGGTTTTTCTGTTTTAATTCCATTAACTTTTTTGTTTCAATGATAGCTTATGAAAATTATAAGGTGAGGTATGGTGAAAATAAATATTTCACATTCTTTTAAACTCGAATTTTAATTTCCACTATTCTGGAGCCTTTTTATTTATCTGTTTACATTCTGTTGTTGCTGAACTTCCTCTGTTTTTCTGCCAGATGGCTTTTGAGATGAAGTGGTATTACCAAGGAACTGTAGTCATGTTGAGGACATGTCTTTAAATTCATAATGGTCTGGTGATATTTCAGTAATATTTTCTTTAGCCTTTATTGCTTTCTTCTGTGCTATAACAAATTACATGGAAGACTATTTTAACCTACCACAGGATTGTCCCTAATACAGTAAAATAACATAGCCTATTTAGAAATCACACTTCAGAATTAAGAAAAAAGCACCGAAACATCCACCCTGTTCTAGGGTGAAAGATCAAAAATTCAAATCATAGTATCATAGAATAGTTTGGGTTGGAAGGTTTAAAGGTCATCCAGTCAACGCCTTGCCCTGCAATGAGCAGGGACATCTTCAACTAGATCAGGTTGCTCAGAGCCCTGTTCAGCCTGAACTTGAGTATTTCCAGGGATGGGGCATCCACTACCTCTCTGGGACACCTGTTCCAGTGTTTCACCATCCTCATTGTAAAAAATTTCTTCCTTCTAGTCTAAATCTACCTGCTTTTAGTTTAAAACCACTATCCCCTGTCCTATCGCTGGAGGCCCTGTTAAAAAGTCTGTCCCCACCTTTCTTACAAGCCCCCTTTAATTACTGAAAGGTTGCAATGACGTCTCCCTGGAGCCTTTTCTTCTCCAGGCTGAACAACCCCAACTCTCTCAGCCTTTCCTCATAGGAGAGGTGTTCCATCCCTCTGATCATTTTTGTGGCCCTCCTTTGGCCCTGCTCCAATAGGTCTGTGTCTTTGCTGTGCTGAGGACCCCAGACCTGGATGCACTGCTCCCGTTGGGGTCTCACAAGAGTGGAGAAGAGGGACAGAATCACCTCCCTCAACCTGATGGCCACAAATGCTGGTGAATGGTTATTCTCTGACAGTAGTTTAAGTCAAAAAAGTTCATTCAGTTTTGAACTTATGCCTGCTTATGGGTCTGTACATCTATGTATGCAAGTGAGAGTGCAGAAAGGACAGCTAAAATATTAAATTGTTGAAGTGTTCATAATTTGTGTTCAATACAGCCACTTGATTTATCTTGGTCTGTTTTTCTAAATGTAGTATGTAGACAGAAACTGCTGATGTCAAGACCTCTCAAACATGGTGTGTAATGTTAAAACAATAAATCTGTTCAGCAGTCACTTAATGAGTAGAAACTACATGATTGCAGTTGATAAAAATGGGCTTTTGAAATCCTGTCTGCTCCATAAATGGGAAAAAGTTGGTGCCTGAATTACCGCTTAATTATTCTGACACAGTTCTAGGAAATGTGTTTCACCGAAGTGTTCACTAGTTCTCCTGCAGTTTAGATTTTGCCATTTTCTCCTTTTTTTTTTTTTTTCTTTTCTTCTTAATATAACATTGTACTTTTGCTGCAGTCTGCTATTAGGAAAAATAATTGAGTTGAAAAATGCGTTTGCCTATTGTGTAACAGTTTCTGTATGTTTTCCCAGGGAGGTATGGGAGCCGCACTGCTATCTGATCCTGACAAAATAGAGTCTGTAAGTATCGCCTTGTGGGTTTAGAACTGCCTTGGAAAGTATTGTGTACTGT
>NW_010104032.1:22419-44972 GCF_000699245.1 Pterocles gutturalis | reverse complement strand
ATGTGTAGAAGGCAAATTTGTAAAAGCTGAAGTGGAGTAATCAATTTTGAATGCTGAAATTAAGGTTATGGATACAAAATCCTGATTTAGTTCTCATTATTTTCTGGACTGTAAGAGTGCTACCTTCTTCCTTTTCAGGTTTAAAACTAACAATGTGGTGCTACATTTGCAGAGGGAGGAGTTTTATGTGCATATGTGTGTAAATCTATATAAAACCCTATGTGAACCAGTATGAAAAAGGTCCATAGATAGGTGTATATATATTCGTGTATGTATATTCTTTTATATGTATATAAAACGCTATTTGCACCTATATGAAAAAATCTATATTTAATAGTATATGATGTATGCATATTACATATATATAGTATGTATATATTACATATATAATATGCATATATGTATATTATGCACATACATAATATATGTGTAATATAGATAGATATGCAATATTTTTTTTAATATATATATATGGGTTTTTCCCCCCTAAGGACTTCTGAGATTCTTGAGATAAAACACAGTCCAGACATTGCTCTTAGGTTTCCAGGAACATTCTTAGCATATAATGCTTTTATTTTCTTTCTGTTTAAAGACCTGATTCTTCATAGTTCAGATGAGTTGACTGTGACCTTTGTCTTGCTTCCCCTTAGCTTTTAGTTGCTCACTAGATCCTTCAGAGTTCCTGAGAGCAATTCTAGTTTACAATTCACCTCTCACTAATAACTGAATCGTGGTACACAGTGACAAATGTTTCAAGGTAGTTATTCTTCGTTTCGTATACTATCAGAAGTATGCAGATCTGGACAAAACAAAAATACCAAAAGCACTGCTCTGTTGGTTTCCATGTGGTTTTTGAGTGTTCTTTGTTTTAAGGATGCTTTGATGTAGGTCAGTCTTCTGAAGAGACCAGACTCTCTTCACTCATCTGAATGACTCTTTTTCTAAATGATAGCTGGTCTCTTTCTGATCCCTGCAGTTCATGCCTTTTCCTACAGTCTAAAATGGATGTTACGTCAGTCTTTTTTTTTGTAAAGCCTTCCTCTTATTGTGATAACACCAGTCAGCCTTGTAGGCTAGCAGGACTTCTACAGTTACAAGAAGCTGATCTATTGCTTAGTTACTATTCTTTGTAAGCTCAGACATGAAAACATGTTTTTCTGTGTCATTTATTTCATTCTCAGAGGACATGCCATTAGAAGGGCATGTCATCGAAGTTATAACCCTGATGGAGTGTTAGGCTTTTGCCGAATGTAATAATCATTTGGTGTCAAGAGCCACAGTGTTAGCCAAGCTATGTAACCTCACCATTCAGCAGCTGGAAGCATCATTAATTGTGCCAAAGCAGGAGGCTAAATGGAATAGACTAGACCTTTTACTCTCTTTCATTAGCTGATGGGAAAAGCGGGAGTACAAGCGATCCAGTCTTGATCCCAAAACATTTTTAGAGAAGGTTGGTATCAGTCTTGATTTTTCAAAAGAGAAAGCAGACTCAGTTAAATGTTGTTATCTGCAGAAAGTCACCTAACAATACAGGTAACAGAGCTGGAACCAGAACCCAAATTTTTGAGCCCTCTATGGTGTTCCATAAATGAGCTAAGGTGGGTGATGCTATCCAGAATTAAATTGTATTTTATGAAGCATGAGGTGGTGAAGGCTGAAATAAAAAAAATTAGGAGTGGGTTGAGAGGAAAATATTTAGCAGGCTAGAAGTAAATCTGTCGAAAATGTTTCTCATAGGAATAAGACTTGATGTTCAAAAACTTGGAATTGTTCTTTTTCACTTAAGAGGCAGCAAAATCTTAGGCATGAAAATTACTTTTAGCCAACTGCAAAGGGTTAACTAAACTTATAGCCTGCAAAAGACATCTGAAATTACGGCTCCAAATCCAGCTTTCCATGTAATTAAAAAGTGTAGGATTTGGTTCTCACATTGGAATCCTTAATGAGACTGACACTTAAAGCTTACAAGGTTTGCTTATGATGCTATTGTAAGAAAAATATTTTAGTGATGATGTTTGGAAAATGAAGTAATTTCAGTTTGATTTGTATTCAAAAAATAATAAAAAATAAAAAAAACTAAAGAGAGGGGAGTTTAGAGAATTTTCTCGGATCTTACTGTTTTATCTACTGAGGAAAAGATTTCAGTAGTGCAAGGTGATGCTAATTACTTGCCAGCAGTTCTAAGTATGAGAACTTGTGAGTGCTAGCTGTAACAGCTCTTTTCTCTATTAGGAACCTAGTAAGTGCAGTAACATTAAACAAAATTGAAGTTTGATAGTATAGACAACTCTGAAAGAAATCACTTGCCTGCAGTTCCAGCCATTTTATACAAGAGAAATGTACTTAAAATAACATGCATGACAGTATCTCAAAAAGGATCAGGTTTTCGATCTTTCATTTAGAGAGCTATTGGATTTCTGGTACCATTTATTATATAGTCCTACAGTGATTTAAACATGTATAGGCCATTACATGGCCCTTTTAGGTATGGTCTGTTGGACTTAAATTCAGCCTGTGAAAAGGAGATTCTGTAGCTTACTTCTTCAATGGTTAAACTAAGAACTGCTTATTTATCTGCTTGTTCTGAGTTTAACTCGATGAATAAAATGTGCTTTGTGTTAAGCATGGAATTCAGTTTACAATTTTTGTTTTCTTTTAGAAGATTCAATTATGTTGTTGCTTGATATTTTCCTCTCATTTTTTTTCCATTTTGAAGGCTTTCTTCTCTTTAAAAAAAAACGAAAAACAAAAAACCAACTCTTTTTCAGGAATACTTGCACTTAGTTTTCGTAAGAAACTCACATCTCGAATATAAGAAGACTGTGAAAACAGTTGCATGAAAACGGAAAAACTTCTGCAATTTACTTTGAAATTATCAGACTTTGCTTGTCACCTCGTATTAAAAGCAGTGTTGAAACTCCAGCAACTGAAAATCCAGTTAAAATAGAAAAAGAAGTGGAAACAAAAATGTCTTAGACTAGAAATAGGTTTGTATATATATGCGTGGGATAAAGTGATATACTCAGTACCAGACTGCATGTGTTCATCTAGAATGTAAGATTCTTCATAGAGGAACAGTAGCTAGTGTTACATTGTTCTAATTTCTTTGTATCTGCATGAGAGAAAGGAGGAGAACTTCATTAATGTCACTGTTGTGATCACATTTTTGTCTTTTTTTTTCTTTTTCCAGATATTGACTACCCTTGTTAAAGGAATTTGTAAACCAGTAACCTGCAAAATCCGCATTTTGCCCTCAGTAAGAACATAAATCATTATACTAAAGTGTTTAGTTATTGTTTAATTCTGTGATTTTAAATCAGCTAGAATATCTGACATTCTAGTATATTGGCATTTTAGCCGTTATTGTGAAATACCATTTGGAATTATAATTTCTGCTTTGATGCTGCCCCAACCTAAAGGTTTGTGGACCTTATCTGACCTGCAGGTGTATAGAGATTGTGGTTGTGGGTTCGTCAGATTCCATGATACACAAAGGCGCAGAGGCTTTTATTCTCTAAATTTCTCAACTTTATTACAGATTACCACAAATAGCACAAACATCACCATAGCAAATATGGCTATGATTAGTAAAGCAAGATATAGCTCAAGCTCTCAAGCTATTACAAATTATTAGTAGCAACAGTCAATAGTATGACAGCAATGATTAATATGGCAGCAATCAATTTTAGCAACAATCAATATCAGCAACATGCACGTAGGTATATACTATTACAAGTTACTACAAATTTATCACTAGTGAAGCAAACTTACCAATAATGTAACAGCAGATATGCTTATATGCATATATGATGTATGTTGATAGTAATAATACCTGTATCAAGTGCATTAAGTAATTTTTGTATAACAGAGACAGAAAAGGGTATAGGGCACCACCCCTCAAGCAACCAGTAGATGCTGTTAATTGCTGTTTTTCACCTGTGGCAGGCACTAGATGATTGTTTTCTGTTCTTTTGGACACATTTTTATTTTTCCAGCCTGTTTTCATGTTCTTGCAGTTAGAATGGCCAATGGCAGTTATAGATTCTTTCTCAGGATGTTTTCCTGTTTTTTCCAGATCACTTTTTACCTTTTTCAGGTGATAAGTTGCTGATATGGTTCCTTGTTTTTGCACTTATCGATGGTATATTAGGATGTCGCTGGTTTCTAGGTACCCAGCTGCACTTATCAAGGATGCTTCTGGTTCACAGGCCGAGTTCCCAGGCTAATGGTTTTCAGGCTGGCAGGAATTTTCTCTCTGTATTTTGCAGAAGACATTTTCTTCTGTTCAATAGTTTTCCCCTTCCAACCAGATCACCTTTCTGGCTGCTCACATCAGAAGCCAAACTTCATTTCTCCTCTCCAGTTTAAAAAGTTAAGAGAATACTAAGCATTAGATGTCTACACATGGTTTTATTCTGTTGAACTCCAAATGTGGATGCATCTATTAAAAAAGTATTTTAGTCCTGTTGTAACCCACTGAGTTTAATCCCAAAGTTTTTACTGGTGAATAAGCACTAAATCAAAATTAAAAGGAAAAATGTACTCTTATTTTAGGAAATGACTGCCAAGTGTGGAATTGTCTGTGAATAATATCATGTTGTACATAAGCACAGTGTGATGAACTTTGAATTTCTTGACAGTCTGCTTGAAGTTTAAACTTCAAGAGGGGGACACCAAGCCCTGATGTTACTTCTCCATCTTCCAATGTTCATGTTAACAATGAAGATTGCACTAATGAAATTGGGTTTATAAGAGAAAATGCACGTGCTCTATAAACTACTCATATTCTACACTGCAAGGAAATTTTGTGTTACTTGACTCCTGATTTATTGTACGTGCATTGACAGCAATAAATACTACAAATGATACCTGAATTAAATACAACTTCTGCAGCTTTTCTGGAAACTCTTTGATAGATGGAAATACTGAAATTGCTGGCTTATACAAAGAGGTTCATAATCTTCCCTCTTGGAAGTGACATGACATCTTCATGGTAATTAGAATGACTTTTTTTTTGGATAAGTTCTTGGGTACAATCATTAATTTCAAAGAAATTGTGGTAAGACTGTTATATTGCTGTTACATTTTGTTTTGTCAGTATTCTTCTAAAATTTAACTATTAAGAATGTAGTGAAAATGCATAGATTCTTCTTTTGTGTTTTACAGCTGATGTAGTTTTTAGTGGATTTTTTGTTCAGTTGAATTCCCTACGTATTTTTAAACCTCCAGGAGATGATATGCCTTCTCTCTTAACGACAAATTATTTTGCAAATGTGTATTTAATTACCTAGATACTGTCATTACATGTGACCTGGATAGATATTTCTGTAGATGGATGAACTGTAATTGAGCTAGCTATTATTCAAAAGTCATTTACATGTGCACTTAATGATTAAATGAGCAAATGAAGCCTGTCTGAAAAGAATCAGTAACTCTTTGTAAGGTCGTTTTGGTTTTGAAGTACTGAAGCATTAAAGAACTGGCCCCTCTCCTTTTTATTTTCTGCAACTATCCTAGAGCCTCTTCCTTTTTGTTTCAAGCTGCTTTTGCATAACATGTCATCCGTCAGAACAGCAAGTGAGCTTCTGTCTCTGTCCATGTTAGCTGGTAGATGTTGCATTTTTTGAAGGCCGAATCTGCTATTTTTGTGATGAGCCAAAGGTGATTCTCCAGCTTTTGAAAAGAAAATTTGCATTACCTTTTTTTCTTTCTCCCTTTTCCCCAAAGCTGCACAAGAGGGGCTAATCCAGCACTATGCCATATTTCTTTCTGCCTTTTAACAGCATCTTATCTCTTTGAAGATACACTGACAGCTTCTTCTTTCTACCCTTTATCTTTCGATTCACTGGTCATATATGAATAGCATTAGAATTTTTTAGGTACTAGTTAACTTTTTTAAAGACGCATTTGAGAGGAATATTTATAGATGTGTGATTGCATGTTATGTTGATTTCAAAAGGCATCCCCTTATTGAGATGCATTTTAATTACAATTTATAGAGTAGTGGTTAGAAAGGACTTGCTAATCATGATATTCAAATGACAATCGAAAAACCTGTTGGAAAATATTCTCCTACTACAGAATATCATGTTACCTGGTTTGAGAGAGTTTGCGATCTATAGTTTCAAGGAAGTATTGAAAATGGATTCTTATTTCTGCTATCATATGTAGTTCTTCAGCTGAAGTACCTGTTAAATGATTATGCATGTTGGGAGTTACTGTTGAAATCATATCCCTCTTTATGAAAGGAAAGGCTTCCAGCATTTGTTTGTACAAGGATCCCATGATAGTTATTCCTTCTTCTTTGAACTAAGATCATGTCGTTCTCTCTTATCCCTCAGGTTGAGGACACTGTGAATCTGGTAAAAAGAATAGAAAAAACTGGTATTGCTGCCATTGCAGTCCATGGGAGGTAAATCAATTTTAGGCAAGAGAATTAAATTTTTTTTGTTTGTTGGTGAATGTAACATGGTAAGATATGACTGGAGTATACTCTGCATGAAATATGTGGTTCTGATTGCAACTGTTAACTAATCTGGTATCAGGACAGTGATTAGGGAATTGAACCACTTGGCTGCTATTTTTCTAAAATTTTAATCTCAAAGACCCAATAAAACTAAAATTATCTTGCATACTCTGTATCTAAAAAATGCTGCTTATTTGGATATGGAGTTAGGGTAACAATTTTTTAAAATGTTAAAATTAGAAATAATTCTCCTCTGTTTAAAAAAAGGAAAAAAGGAAAAGGGCATCAAATATATAAAGTAAATAACTGGAAATAAGTATGTCGCAGTAATTCTTGAGGCATGTCTGCTGTGATTCAGATATCTGTAAATTCCATAGGAAATCTTTGGTCTTGTTATTTTTTTTGTTTGTTGGAAAGGAAGAAGGAGGAGAGGCCTCAGCACCCTGTCCACTGCGATGTGATAAAAGTCATATCTGAAGCAGTCTCCATTCCAGTAATAGCAAAGTAAGTTGGACTAATTAGCTCATCATTGCAAGATGCCTCTACCTAACTTAAGATTTGCAAGTGCAGGAATTGTAGGGTGAATGCAATGCTACCTGTTACCAAAGATCAACTTTGAATAAAGGTAGCAGTGACAGAAGTTGGCTGTATGAAATATCACCATACCTCAGTTTTTAGTTTTAAAAATTCCGTGTATTTTTCAAAAAGTGTTGCTTTTGTGTGTCACAATCTATCCTGTGTAAGTTGTTTCGGATTGCATCCAGCAGCTGAATTCTCTATGCTTTTAAGCCCTCTGCGGTGAGTGGTTATAACCCTGCCACTGTGTATCTTGGACACTTGCACACTAGAGATCACCTGTCCCACTGCTCAAAAACTTACATTCTGTGGCCTCACATTTTCCCTTGGATGTCCTTAGTCTCTAGACATACAGACATGATCCTACTGAATCTGTCTGCTTGTATTAATAGATCCTTCAGTAACTCTGTGATAGTAACATAAGGAACTTGGTCTTAGAAAAGTTTAGCTACCAATAGGTAAGTTTTAAGAGCAATTTTGGAGGTAGTGAAAAGTATCAAACTGTCCTGAATTGTATCTGATCTGCCTGAGCAACATCTCTAGATGTTTCTGCTCTATAAGTGGCAGAAGAATATCCTTGGCCAGAGAAGCAGTGTCCTTTAAATTCTTTCTTCATTGATCTTGAGTATGCATGGAAAACTATCTCTGCAAACCACGTACTTGGATCAGGTATTTGAGAATGGTTTTCCTGTTCACATTTCTATGTAGAAAATACACTGAAACTAAGGCTGTGTTAAAGTACAAGTAGTAGCAAATGAAAATTTTGTGATTATAACAGTAATGTTAATTTTTAGTGGAGGATCCCATGACTTCATCAAAGAATATACAGACATTGAGACTTTCCAGAAAGCAACAGCTGCCTCATCAGTAATGATAGCTCGTGCTGCCATGTGGAACCCATCTATCTTCAGAAAAGAGGGTCTTTTCCCCTTGAAGGAAGTCATGCAAGATTACATCAAATATGTATGTTTTTTGGAAAATCTTACTTGTAGTTAGCATTGCTTAGAATTGGTAATCCAAATCTTAGTACAGTTTTTTAAGACCTCTTGATTTCAAAGACTTGGGCTCTGGGGATATTCTAACATACTGCAGATGACATATCTTGCAAATCAGCCACTGCTTCCTCTGTTTTATTTTGTTCAGAAAAACTGCATTCAGAAAGCAGTTTTTCCTGATCATTCTTTTCTTACTTACCATGCTTTTTAGCCCTAGTTTCTTGGGAACATTTATGAGGCTTACAAGATTATCTAAAAATGTCTAGGAATTTGAAAAGCTAATGATATGTAGGCCAACTCTCTTGATGTTACGGCAGTGCAAATAATATTGAACAGAAAAGTGAAGGAATATTAAATACTCAGTTACTGCTAGATTGATTTTTAGAAATTAATTGCCTTTCATAAATACGGACAAGAATTTTCAACAGCAGGGAAGCAAAGGGAATGATTTGCCAATAAAGTAATGCTGTATATTTATAGCTCCATTAACTGAGTCATCTATTATATAAAGCTTTATCTAGTATTCAAAATAGACAATTTCGATGACACAATGGGAAATTAATCAAAAATCTGTGGCTTTGATCATGTCATCAATTAATTTTATTTTTGTTTTTGAAAATTTGGACTACCATTAACTAGTTGCTTACTAAAATATCGCTACGTTGCTAGTCAGTTATGGAAACTGGTTAACTCTTTCTTCATAAGTGTATGAATAAGTTGAACTTCTGTTCATGAAAGCTTACCAAAATAATCAGTTTATACTCACGTTCATGAGTAGTCTTTAATATGTTATTGAGAAAACTGTACATTGTGGTTTGCCTTTCCGAAAGGATTTTGAAATTCATTAAGAGACATGAGCGTTATGGATGGTAAACTTATTTGGTATGTTTTAATATACTTGTCTCTCTCCTCCAGGCAGTGAGATATGATAATCACTATACCAACACAAAATACTGTTTGTGTCAGATGTTAAGAGAACAGTTGGAAACTACTCAGGGTAAGAAGCTGCATGCTGCACAGTCTACGCAGGAAATCTGGTAAGCGTGTACTTCAGAAGTAAGAATTGTACTGTCTGTCAAAGTTGCAAACCACTTCTCTGTCTGTAGCACTGCCTGGCATTTCATACCTATAGAAGAAGTTGCAAAAGCAAACAAATACAGTTAGTGATATGTGGAATAATAAGCTTTTCCAGGTTTCCTCCATGCTCAGGTGTTAAATCTGTAACCCTAAAACTGTCTATATATTCAACATACTACTTGGAGTTGTGCTTCACTGAGCGAAGGGCATTTATGCAGTATTTGCGTTACCTGATTAAGAAAAGTTTCAGCATTCTCTAGTGGCGGCCTGGAGGTTAATAGTGTGGAGCTTGTCTTCTTCCAGAGATATTTATTTTAACTTTTCCTTTTCTGTGAGCTTTTTAATGTTACTGAAATTTTAATGATGAGATGTTTGTTTTAAATGAACATTTAGAGAGAAAACAATGAAGATTACCTGTATGGTACTTAAAATGTGTCATTGTGCTGCTTTTCATACCTGAAATATGCTAATGAATGATGACAACCTTTTTGAGGAAATAGAATAGCTTTAATGAATTTCTTCATCCTGGACATCTGAAAGAGTCTAGATGAAATTTCTCAAAGGGGGAGACAGAGAAGGAAGAAGGAAATAGACATGTGATGAAAGAATTCACACAGCATGGAGGGGAATTCGGGTTTGAACCATCCCAAACTGAACAAAATAAAGGTCTGAGTCTGTATGTGTCATATCCATGTTGTGTGCTATAATTGCCCTTCTGCTGGAAAGGAGGGGAAGAGAGTATTTTTGTTTTTATAAAAGGAACAGTCTGAAATTGTTATCTTACATGTATGAAAATGGATAGGAATGTTGAAAGCTTGAAATATTATGCATATGGAGTTCTTGTTTTCTAGCAAGCCCTGATCAGCATTCTGTTTGTGTTCAAAATGAATGGAAATGCCTGCAATCCTGCTGCCAGTTTATTGCAGTTTACCAATTTTGGCTCCTAGGAGCGCTGCTGTCCACAATTATTACATTACAATACAATGAGGGGAATTTGTATTTTTTATATTAAAGGAGCTAGCCTTCATTAATCATAAAGGAGCAGTGGAATCCATGGACAACAACATTTACACTTTGCAAGTTACTTTTTACTTTTGCAATGTAAATAGTTGAACAATTTTTAGTATAGCAACTTACTATCTATTTTGCTTGTAGTTTTCAAATTTGGTTAGGAGAGATATCGTATAGATTGAAACTGAAACAGTCTTTTACAACTTCAAATAAATCTTTGCCGAAAGGGTGATGGTGTTCTCTACTGAATGAATCTCAATGCATAGTACGTAAAGAAAAGAAATTGTAAGTAAGAGTCAAGCCTTTAAACAGGTAGTTAGAGTCATGGTTTATATACATAGACACTGGATAGAGATCTACTGTGAAACTTCTGGGTTTATGTGCTATGCCTAACAGTTCTTTAGGGGCTTCCAAAATTGGACAGAACATTTTTTGTGTGTGTTATGCAATACCGATTTCAAAATTGGCTTAAGCAGCATGTGTGCATGAGAGGGGGACAGAGAGAGCCACTTGAAAATTTATCAAACTGCTTTCTATGAGCAGACTCAAAGTCTTTTAACCACTGTTCTAAAGAGCCTGTTTAACATCCAGGTAACTGAAGAACATTCACTTATTTAAAATGCACCTATACATCTTCAGAGAAAAATGTTACATAATACTGCTGCCTCCTGGTGGTGATGGCATCGTACAGCCAGTCGAGCTGACTGCAAGAGAACAGGCTGCTGCCTTTCAGACAAAAAACTTTACATAACAGTACATAGTACAGTACATAGTTGTCTTCTCTTAGAAGCATCAGTCGGCATTGTTCAGCTTCGCTGCTTTTCAACTGATAGCGTTGGAGATGGCTTTGTGGCTAGAATTCATTTTGTCATTGAACAGCCTCATACCAATGAGTGTTCTCATAACAGTCGGAAAGTAAAAGTTTTGTTATGCTGCAGGTTTTATTGTTGTTATCATCTGCAGAGAATGAATAGTCTCAGTTTTTCAAAGTAGACACAGCCTGCTAGGGATCTGAAATTTAAAAGGATTTGAGGCTCTTGCCTTTGACCCAAATCCTAATTGCTTCCTCCCTTATATTGGGTCTTCTTCTGAAGTCAGAAAATCTGAGATTTGAGGTATTTGGATGTTATAGTGTTTATTGCTTATAGTATTTTAAATACTGAGACTAGAAGAATAACCTATTTCCTACTTTTTGCTCATTTGCCCTTGTGCATGCACCAGTAGTCACTTGGAGATATTTGCTGATTCATCCACCTGTAAGTTATTAATTGAGCTAATAACTTGAACACTGCAGGACCTGTATTTTTGATTGATTCTGCCTGGATTTTCAGGCTGCAAATTGAATATATAGTGCAGGAAATTAGAGCGTTGTTTTTCTACTTGTAGCTCAAAAGTGTCTTATAAGAATCGAAGGAGAAACAATATAATGTCACTGTGCAGAATATAGTCACACATTCTTGTGATTCTCTGTACATATATACTCTGTTTAAAACACAACTGATTCCTATACTTATTTTTCTCTGCCATAATATGATACAAAAATGTATAAGTTAATCTCTAATATGAAGGAATTCTTTTTGAATAGTGAAGTCTTTGAAATGGCTGACTTCTATGAAGAAACAACAGCTATTTTCGAAGCAAAGAAAACATCTTTAGAAACAGAGACACAAGATGAAGATGGCCAAATGGAAGATCCAGATGTAATAAAAATGGCTGTTAGATTTGACAAGTAAGCATGCAAATTAAGCTTTTCACTTTCTTGAATCTGTAAATTAAAAACTTCATTTGACAGTATCTTGCAGTTTTTTGAAAATAACAATTTGCATAACAGTGCTTACTGAGTGAATTTTTATGAAGCTTCCTGAGATGGCCTAATTCTCTTAGTTAACTTGCTAAAAGTGCTAAGTGATTTAAGAAAAAATCCAAACATCTGTACATAGAAGAATGTGAGTATACAAAGATATAGAGTTCAGTTATTTTTGGTGAAATTTAACTAAAACACAACAGTTTTTCTATAAAAAGTCCTGCACAAATTTCGTAATACTCTTTTCTAAGCAGATAACATGGGTGCTTGTCTGCAGTATTCTAAATGAGTTCCACTCATAAGGTACTCCTTGAAAAACTAATTCATGGAGTTATGCACAATGTTATTTTAAGTAACCTTTGATTATAATATGTGAAACACATAGAATTGCTGTTAGTTTCTGTGTTATACCTATGTTTGCTATTAAGTCTACCAAACTGCTCAAAAAGAGTGTGATATAAAATACTCTGAGTCCAGCCATAATGCTTTAATATTTACAGGATGTATTACCTGACTCCCTGAGGATTGAATACAGTGGTTTTACAGTAAATTTTTTTTCCTGTCAAGTACGAGTGGCTGTAATTCCATGTCAGTAACTGAATCAATGCCTACCTTTTGTACCCTTTTTGATTTGACACCTCTACTGTCTCGTAACAGAAGCAGCTTTTTTTTTTTTTTCTTTTAGTGTTTAATCTTATATTGTTGCTTATAATAGGCAGTGCCTTTGTCATATATTTAGTTAGAATCTCCTTTCTGGTAAGTGTCTTTTCTCTAGTTGTATTACTATAGGGTGTGAATTTTTGGGAAGAATCAGTACAAAAGTTTAGATCTTACTTTAGATGTTATGTCAGACATATTACTTGACTTTAAGGAAGCAGCATTTTTCTCATAATTTGAGCTGTAAAATTAAACCACAAAGAATAACTGGTATAAGTAATACAATAAGCAGCACTGTCTGTTTTAAAATAGATGTTTAGTAAGTAAACTCTGTGCACAGTTGTTGACCACAAATTTTTCTGTCTAGGCGAGAATATCCACCACAGATTACACCAAAAATGTATCTTCTGGAATGGTGTAGGAAAGAAAAGCATCCTCAGCCTGTTTATGAAACTGTGAGTCCATGAAGAAACTCTTTCAAACCTCTTCCTCTGCCTTGTCTATGAAATTAAGTATTTTAGGACTCAAGGTAGTGAGAAATTCAGCTTCCCAATCTGGCGTAGCTGTTGAGTAAGCAGCTTCAGAGACGGCAATACACATATGTATGAAAATAGCAGCTTATTTTATTAGAAAGCAAATATTTAAAAGTCAGACCTTCAATCTGGTTTTGTTTCATTGTGTGAAAGAAGTTGCTGTAAGTACAGGTCATTACATAGGAGTCCCTGACTGACTTTCTTTTACTTCTTCTGTTAAGTAAAGAATTTGGATTCAGAATGTTTTCTCTGTTGCACAGTGTTGTAAGTATGAGCTATACTGGATACGAGCAACTGCTTGGTTTGGTGGGGACATTATTTGATTATTTTTTTGGTAAAGCAAAAATATTTGCAGTTTGGACAATTTCTTAATATTTTTTTAATCTTAAATGTGCAGGGTTAAATTTGTGGTGTGAATTACTGTAATTTTAAAGATGTTACTTGACTGTGGTGTAAAGACAAGAACAACAAGGAACCTTGACAATGTTGTTTGTTCTGTAAATGACATGACTGTTTTTGACACCCTCCTCCTTTTTAATTCTTTTTTTTTATTTTCTCCAGGTTCAAAGACCACTGGATAGATTATTCTGTTCAGTAGTGACAGTAGCTGAGCAAAAATACAGATCAACTCTGTGGTAAGCTATCCTTAATGGTTTTTGCAGATGTATTGTAATTGTTTCTGAAATATTGCTTAAAACTTGCAATGAAAGGGTACTCTGGTTTATTCCTACCTTCTAAAACTACCTCTGGAGGGAGAAAGGATTAAAAATTTCTGAGAATTGAATGTGACAAGAGGAAGTAAGCTTTAACATAATCAAGTAAACCATTAGAGATTTTAATTCACTTAGTACATTAGTCCACAAGTTGTATTGGAAGGGGAGCAAATAGGTGACCTGGTTCAGTTGTGTCCGTGAAGAGTTCAGAAACTACCCATGGGAGGCAGAGGGGAACAGAGGAGGAGGGAGTGTCTTCAGCCACTGCAGCAGATCCATTCTCAAGAGCAAGTCAGGATTAAGTGTCTATATACAGCGAAGCAAAGGATGGTTTAGTAGCTTCTCAGAGATCACAGTTAATCAACAGTTACATCCAGGGCTGCTTTTAAGTTTCATGACAATATTTTATACAGTCATCTATTAATACTGAGGTTGGCTTGGGGCATTTGCACCCAAGTTGAACTTGATTTAATTGCAAAGATAGAGCTCAGCGTTGAACATTTTAAAGAGGACAAGTGCATGCAACAATTACTGGTGTTTGCAGCATTCCTGTTCAGAGAATTTAGGAAGTTAAGCTCAGCTGATAGGAAACTTTGGGAAGAAAATGTTTTCAAATATTGAATTTCACAAATGTGTAATCAGCAGTCTCTCTTGGAAACTATGGAATTTTTATAATTATGGAACAGTTCCTGCTTTTGTCAGCGTTGATGAATCTGTATGCCTGTCAGTGATTATATTTGGGCCTGAGTGTCTTTCAAGGAAGTAATCCTGCAAAACTCAGTTTTGTTTAGTGATCATATTTGTAAATGTGAACTTTCTGAGCATTGCAGCCACTTGGGCCAAACACATGTTGGCTTCATACCTTTCAACTGAAGAGTGTTTGAGATGCGAGACCTGATTAGAAGCAGATTTTTTAGGAATATTACATCAGGAGTGATGCATCAACATTGACATCCAGCAAGATTCAAATAATTTCTGGAACTGACCTGTTTTGTTCTTCTGCTGTAAGATGACTACAAATGCTGTTTATTTCATGGTGTTGCATCAGAGACAGGAAATTGGTTGTCTTTTGGCAGTGTAGAGACTGCAGTTTCTACTTTTACCTGTGCTCTGTCTGCTTGCTCTTCAGGGACAAGTCAAAGAAGCTAGCAGAACAGGCTGCAGCTATTGTCTGCTTGAGAACATTGGGTGTCCCAGAGGGAAAGCTGTGTGAGGGAGAAAATCACCTGATTAACAAACGCAAGAGGGAAGACCAGGAGCGCTTGAATAACAGAGACTGCGGAGAAGATCTTGCTGAGCCTTCCCATAAAAAAGCTAATTTTATTGAAGAAACCTCTGACATGAATGTGCCTAAAATGCCACGATAGCATGGAAATTAGAGGCTTCATGCCTATGCAGCTACAAATTAGCTCCTATTTGTATGTCTTGCTGTTCACGTTTCATTTGGATACTCCTGGAGACAGATAAATTCCCCAGCTGTGGAGAACACCAATGAGATGTTTACTGTTCACCACTCACTGTCCCTATGGTGCCTTTTAGACAGGATAAATTAGCAACTTGATTTTAAAGAACATTGAGAAGATTATCCCAAGTAATAAATTTTTTAAAATATCAGATATTTTTGAATTCGTTTTGTCATTGCTTTTATTACTTGTTTTTTATTTTGAAGAAGTCTACAGTGTGCTGGCAAGAGATATATGAATACATGATCCATAAACAGATGGATTCCTTATGTAACTATGTGGTTAATCTGAAATATTATTGTAGGAAAGTATTAGTAGCTAAGTAGATATGGTTTTATCGAATGAGTTTTATGCATGTCTTCCAAGCTTTGTTTACACCCGTCATATATCAAGAAAAAAGATTTTTGCAGAGAGAAGGACTTAGAAATTGTAACACTAGCATGGAAATAATATTCTTCTTTAATAATCTCTGCTACATCCCAGAAATCTGACAATGAGAATTAACCATCCTTTCCTGGTCTTCAGTATTACAGCTGTGCCTTCCAGTAAGGAATTGGAGTCAAGCTTGGTAGCCATGAATTTGTTGAATGAAGGCACTTTGAGCTGCTGTGTTCTTTTGAACTTGGAAGTTCTAGTGAATGTCTACAAGTATGTTACTTGCAGTAATGGGCATCCAAATATGGCCTTATGTGTTTGTTCTTGAAATGTGATCTATTTTGCCTCAGTATTTAGCTGTTAGTGATCCTGGTGGTCGTAATCAAAGGCACATGTTCTCTTCATAATTTGCCATCATCCTAACTTCCTATTAAAGTAAACTATAAAAACTATAAGTACATGCTATATGCCAAGAGAGGATACAGACCCAGTCTGATTTCATATTAATTCAGCTGAGTTTGTCTGACTTAAGTTAGGGTTTTGAATCCCTAAAAGCATGTCTTCATGGATTAAGAAAATTTCAAGGATTTTGGTTATTAATGGTTTGTTGCAATGGTGGTTTTGTTTTCCTCAACAGGGTGAGGGATCTTCAGATTATCAATTCTGGTCTGAAAACAAAATGACAGGGATATCATGTCATGATCTCTAAAGTATTTCATATAAAGAACATAAAAATGTTATTAGTTTGGGTATAGTTCATAAATAATCTTCCTATTTAAAAATTTGAATATTTTTCTTCAAGTGCCAGTGCCAGCATTAAACTATTCTTTTACAATGGAAGAACAATATCTCACCAGATAATGTTCAGACTTGTGAAATTAAATAGATGTGTATTCATATTTAAAACGTCTGCTGTACGGTCTAAGAATAAGAGTTTTTCTTGCTCACTTTGTACATTGCAGTAAATGCAGTTAAATAAGCTTACATTTGATGTAACTTTAGTGCTAGAATTTTGCTTCTAAGAGCAAAAGAATTTGCAGTAATAATCAGAAATTTCAGAAGGAGCCATTTTCCTATTGTGAGTGCTATCTGGGTGTCTTGTTTTTGTCAGGACTATTTGGAGCTGTCATAGATTAACAGAGAAAAAGTAATTCTTAGCTCTTGCTAGCAGTGTGGCTTGCAAGGTCTAATATCATAGAATGTTTGAGCTTGGAAGGGACCTCTGGAGATGAACTGGTCCAACGCCCCTGCTCAAATCAGGGTCAACTAGAGCAAGTCTCGCAGGACTGTGTCTGGCTGGGTTTTGTGTATCTCCAAGTAATTGGACTCCATGACCTTTCTTGGGAACCTGTACCAGTGTTTGATCACCCTTATGGTAAAAAAAAAGGTGTTTTTTTCTTCTTGTATCTGCATGAAATATCCTGTATTTCAGTTTGAGCCCGTTGGCTCTTGCCCTGACACTTAGAAGAATCTGGCTTCATCTCTTGTCGTTGTCTGTCTAAAATTAAAACTGAATCTTTGGATACACCCCAATTATTGTAGGTGGTGGTGCCTGAACAGTGCAGACTTGTATGGCAGCAATTACTTTGGGTTGGTGGAAAGTGCGGTGGATTGGGACCAATTTATAGATAAGCCAACCGTAGGGAGCAGGTAATTTCTGCCTTGGCTCATAGAAAAGCCCAAAGAAAAATCACTCAGGAGGAAGTCTGCCACAGTTGATAGGGACCTCTTTCAGAAAAGAGAGGATTATCCAGTGTTGGAACCAAGACCTTTATAACAGTATTTGTACTTTTTCTTTTTTTCTCATGATATTTTGTCACATGATGTGAACATGCATCCTTCCTGCCTCCTTAGGGAGGTGTACCCTGTGCAGACTTTTCACATTGTTTCTGTGCAGCAATTGACTTAAAATGCAATTCAGAGCACACGTTTATGGTGAGAGATGGGTGACTGCGGTGGCAGTTGAGAATGTAAAATTTGGTTTTATGTTGAACAGCTGAGCAGATTTCTGCAGTATGCTGTCAAAAATTCACATGGAACTATAGTTGTTGTTGAGGTTGTACGAATACCCTCACATGTAGATACTTTAGTAGTCATCTTATGTTCCAGAATACGTGCCTTGGTTTGGTTGATGGAGAGATTTGGATAATACTGGCTATCTAGTTCTCTGTGAGCTGAAAGAAATACTACGTTAATGCTGGTCTGTGAAGTTATAGGTATTGTAGTTATATTAAATCAAAAGTTTTGGGGGGTGTGTTTCTGTTTGCTAATAAGTGCATGTGTCCAAATCTTTACTTAAATTATGTGGTCACTAATGCTTACACTTCTCTTAATTGTAATAGTTGTATACATTAATGAGGTTGTCTGCTGTAATTATGGATGGCCATAGCTAGGCCAAACAGAGCATGTGAAAATGAGAGTGAGGAGTCACTCAGCTGGAATGAGCATTCAGGGCTAAATATAGAAGGGCTGTAAATTCTGGCAAAGGGCTAGAAAGCATAACGTGTTTGATACCCTTGATCAGTTTCAAACAGAACTAAAGAAAATCTGCAATTGTCTATATGTGTGTGTGCATGTCAGAATGTTTTGGTTTAATGACTTTGTTACATGCTTTCATTCCTCTTAACTCCTACTACAACTAGTGTGTGACTCATTATCCTACTTTGATCATTCAGTTAATCCTAAACAGTTCTATAGGATAGCTGTATTTACTATGTATGTTCCCTTCCCAGCATTGGTTTTAAATTACTTCAGTGACCAGTGCTTTCCTTCTAGAAAGTGTTCTATTCACATTACTTTTAAAGAGTAAACTGCACTGGTGACTAGTCTCTGAGTTTCCTCTGTTCTCTTTTCTGCTGTACCTTTCATAAACAGAAGGTGGCAGATTTTTTTTTTCCAGAAAAATATGCTGACTTCTGCAGTATTTAATGATCCAGCCATTGCACTTCTGCATTCTTGCATAGGGTGGCAATTGAGACCACAGTTGGGTTGGAGGATATTTAGCCTTGCTCTTCGGAATTTTTTTTTCCTCCAATTTTAATGTGGTGTGAATATGATACTTGGTCAATACTAACCAAAGCTGTGCTCTATTTTAAGTATTTGCTTAGTGAAAATGTTTCACTATTAATCCTATGGTATTCAGTGAAGCAACTGTGTTTTTTGTGTCACAAGGTTACAACAAGCAAACAAAAAAGTAGCTGTGTTTTGCTTCTTGATGCTGGTGCTGCAGAAACTGTTCGTACCGGTACCTGCTGAAGTGTGATCCATGGGTACGGGGAGAACTGTAACTTGTCCTCCCTGTAGGCTACATGTGCTTTGCTTATTAGAAAAGTGAATGGGAACGCAAAGATATTTTTACTAGCCTTTTAGCATGGATACGCTCGCTGTGGGGCTACCTCTGGGGCCTTGCTGGTTGGAATGCTTTTTGGAATGTCCCAGGCTCTGAGCCCAACCCCACCCTGGAATGTGAGGTTAAATGTTGGCGGTACAAATACAAAGTTTGAATATCAAAATCCTAGAGCTCCCCAGTAGTGCAATTTCAGAAAGCTGGCAAGTGAACCACATGTCAGCTCAGCTGCTGTCTGATTCAAAGAGTAAGCATGCCTTGGGTTGCTGGGGGAGGAGGGGGAGTAGGATGTTTTGTGTTTTGGTTTGGTTTTTACTTACCCATTATGACCTGCAGAAGGGCATGCTTTTCAGAGCGGTTAACTGGCAAGATTGCAAGAGGTCCCAAACAGGTGTGAGCTAGAAAGAAGTCTTCATTCACAGAAGCATTTTATCACCACTTATTTAATCAAACCTACAAGCTCAGCATACTTGAGAGCTGTTGCCTTATTAAACAGGAGTCTGCTTACATTTGGACTGCGAGTCAAGAAGCGATGTCGATGAGATGGCCTGTACGGCTTGAGTTTCCATCTGTACCACAGTGCAGGAGGCTGATGTTTGAGGCTTTTATTCAGAGTTTCTTATGACAAAGCTGATGAAAAACATTAAAAGCGAGACACAAAGCCTTTGGTGAGGAGGGAGTGCTTCGTGTATTGTTAAACAGCAGTTGGCTAGGTCAGTTGAGGAGAAAAATTGATGAGCTCCAGAGGGAGTCTGGTCCTGTCATCATTACTCAAAGGAGTATTGCCCTCAGTGTTTTTATGAGAGGAGGCTTAAAAAATGTAGAACATTTGTGGTGTTCACTTAGCTCCTAAATGAAACTGTGTTGTAGGAGGTAATGTGAATCTGCCTGTTAAATATCTATTAGATAAATACTTCTCCCTTGCCCTGACATGGGGGGAGAGTCTGTTTTCCATTTTTAGAAGGTTATTGTCTGAGAGATATCCTCTTGTGAGAGTTTACAAAGCACTGTAGTACAAATCTGACACTTCACTAATTTTAACTTAGTTTTTTTTGATAGTCCCCTTGCCCTGACATGGGGGGAGAGTCTGTTTTCCATTTTTAGAAGGTTATTGTCTGAGAGATATCCTCTTGTGAGAGTTTACAAAGCACTGTAGTGCAAATCTCTGACACTTCACTAATTTTATTAGTTTTCCTTGATAGTCTCTATACATTTGTTAATGTTGCAGTGTGTTGTTGTATTTGACATGAAAAATGAGCTTCCTGTTTAACTGCATTTAAAAATTATTGCTTGGTGAGTGTGACTGAAGTGGTTGTAATCTATCCGTAGTTGTGAACATGGATTTTTGGTTAGTATTCTGTTGCATAGAGCTGACAGAACTAGATTTGAGAACAGATCTTCAATCTGTACTTCTTAGCTGGTTTAAAACTCTCTAAACAATTTACCTTTCCTAAGAAGGTTTTTTGCTGATTGGTAAAATTATCCCTGCAGTGTTAGGGTGCTACCTGTGTTACGTGTGCCTGTGTTTGCCACTGTGTACTCTGTGCACAGGTATTAGCAAGAATTGTTAGAATTTGGTCATAGGTCTTTACGTTAAACTTCTAAAACAGAAAGTGATAAAATGGTTTCTCTCGTTGCGGTCTCAGAAAAGCAAGAGTTACACTTTTTTCATTTCTAGTGTTGGAAAACATTCTCCTTTTGAGTTAGGAAAAAAAAATAGGCTCTATTAGGCTCTAATCAGACTTCACTGGGAAGCTTCTCAGCAACTTAGGTGATTTGAGTCTGCAGTTTTCTTTAAGTTTCTCAGGCAGCAAAGACATTTTGTACTTTACTGTTTCACTAACTGTCTGAATCATTATAAAACTTAAAGGAAATTTCTTGGCCATCTATGCATCTGCTCTAGTTACACCCTTGTGTGAGTCCCAGGCAACAAACAATGTAAAAGCTGAAACCATTGTTGTTTTCTTCTCCCTGTGCTGAAACAGAGCCAAATCCTGGACACCAGACAGAACACAAGTAAACATGTCTGGGTAGAGGTACCTGTGCGAACCACAAAACCCATGAGATTTTAAGAGTGTTAAAAACAATATGGGACAGTTTCACTTCAGCAGAAGTGTGCATTTATTTCCCCTGTATGGTATACAATTTTTTTTTGGTAATTTATTTTCAGAAGTTAATTTGAACATTCAGTGTTCAGACCCTTAGGTGAGAGGGAATGGCAGATGGAGTGTTTGCAGGGGCATCAGGATGATATGATTTCAGAAAACTAGAATATTGAGACTGCAGGATTGAGCCAGTAAATCACTGTACACTTAGACTGTGGTGCCTACCTGTCATATTGGTGACGTGGTAATTCTAGTTTACTGTCTTGTTGCCCTGTGACATTCTCTTATTACAGCTAATACCAGCTTTCATATTTTGCTCCATCTGAGCATGGAAACCAGTTGTAGTAGTCACAACACTTATAACCCTTAGGCTATATAAATACTGTGTTATGAATACAGAATTAATAGAGATTTAATAAATTCTCTTCTCTCCCATTAACTTTTACCAGCATGTCAAATGTTGCAGTGTAGGCTGTAAAATCAGTGGTACTTTGCTCACTGGTGTAGGTAACATGCAAGATTGCAGTGTGACTCAAGATGTGTGTATATCCTGCAATGGTAGTGATGCTGTGGTGAAGGGAGAAATTGAACCAAAAAAAAAAAGTGAAAACTAGTCACTAATGTCTTTCTGTACAATAGAAAGTTCAGTATTTACCCCTTTTCTTCATGTTCATATTCAGTCTTTAAACTCTTGTAAGTCTGTAGTAGAAGGATTATTCATTATTTGTTAGAGATAAAATGTATAACACACTATTTATTTAAAATTATGCCACTGCATGCAAACGCAGCTCAAAGTATGATGGAGGACCAAGTTTTCATGTCATTTCTTCTTGTAGAGAAACACACCAAAGACAGATTTGTTCCATCCCCACTTTGTTATTTTTTATACATCTTAATTAAAAAAAAAAATAGATGAAAAGGAGATTTTCCAGTAAGAGTTGATGTATTTCCATGAAAGGAAGAGCTAACCTCATCCTGTTAAAAAACATCTCGCATCTTCACCTATCACTGCTAGACTACCATTATGCGTGCTATTTCCCCCTTGGCCCAGCCCGTGAATTCACCGGATCGTCTGGTCAGAGAGAACGTTTCGCCCACACAGTTCACTCTTCTCACTTCCCCTGCGCTTGAGAACCCCACATGCATGCTGTCATTGTGCTGACATCGGTATGGCCCAACAAAACAAGACAATAATGTTTCTGTGTGAGTGCATGTACAAAAAGTGAACACTCTCCTTTACAAATGTTATAGGTTTCATGGGAGGCAAAACTGATCCTCAGACCATGAAAATTTCCCCTCTGGGAAAATGAGAGAGGTAACATAGTAGCTGTCTTGTTTTAAGACATCCTAATCCTCTCATTATATTCTTTCAAACTGGATACCTGGGGCCAGTGGAAAATGTTTCTGTTCCAAGGCCAGAGTTCTCACCCAG
>NW_010104032.1:15564-22388 GCF_000699245.1 Pterocles gutturalis | reverse complement strand
TTCCTGCTGGTTCAAAGTGCCTATTGGCAAAGAGGAGGGATATTCCTCAGTTTGGTATGCAGTGATACTCCATTGTTTTCCCACAGTTCTAGGATTTTAGACTTGCAGAAAGCAGCAAACTATTCCTTCTTGCATTAGTAAGTTTGGTTGGCATTTACATATAGTGTTATATGTAACTGTAACTGTGACTTACACTGATTTTTCACTAAATACAGCTTGGCCTTTAGAGAAGACATCGTCTGTACCTTTTTAACAGATCTTGAAATACTGACAAAAGCTACTCTCAGTTTATTGAGGCTGCTCCACTCAGGTCAGTGTGGGTTGGGAAGAGAGTTTTCAAATGGTAATCCAGAATAGTTTCTGCTCAGTTGTTTTCTTAGCCTCACTAAGCTAAAGTTAGCTTTTGTAAATACCATTCTTTTCTTATACCTCAATATTTAGAGTAGGCATGTCAAGCTGACCAATCTTTTTATCTGAACATGAAAAGTCACTTTGTTAATCCCTGAATTTCCATTGCAAGCGTTTCTTTCATCCTTGGGTGAATTAAAATGGATTTGGGATTCAGCTGTTACACCTGAGTTGCTAGAACAGTATTGTAGAGGGGCTGACTTTCATCCATGAAGGCATTTAGCTGGGATGACAAAAAAGTATGTTTTGTCTTCCTATCTTTGCTTGGCAATGATTGCTTCTGTAGGTAGAGATCCCTAAACAGCACAAATATTTTGTCTTTGACTTGTACAGCTGGTAGCATTTAACTGGTGTCAATGTTGTTTTCTGTTATTTTACTTCCTCATGGTGTAACTGGGGTCCTCAAGAGCATGCATGTGTCTGTTCAGCATGGGCATCCAGCACAGGGGCAGAGCAGGCAGCTGAGAGTGGCTACCACCTTTGCTGGCCCCAACGAAGCCTACCACCACATGTCAGTCAACACCTGAAGAGCCTTGCTTGACGTGTAAAGGCTGCCCAGAACAGCAATGGAGCAAGAATACCTCAGATTAATTACTAAGGTGGAAACACAACTGGACAGGGAGCCTTCTGCTCCAGTACCTGCACTCAGGATAATGCCTATGCAAGCAGTAAGGATGTTTAACTGAAGTGGAATGAGCTGCTGGCTACAGTCCAGTTCTTAGCGTGAAACATCCTGTTGACAACTTCAGTACAAACGTCAGTGGCAAAGAAAGAAAAGAGCAATTAAAATACTTGTTTAGGCCTTTCAAGTACAGTATCTCCAAATCAAGAGTTGGGGTCAGTGATGCGGGCTTCTCTGGAGTTCGTACTGTTACTGTCTATGATGCAGCTGGTGTCCTAAACGAATGTAATAATTTCCATCCTTTGACACTTTTATGCAAATTAACACAGACACTAGCAAGATGAGAATGTACAGACCAACTGGATGTACAGTTGTCTGATATGCTTCCCTGTGATTCAAGAAACGGAACTGGGAAATGTCTGGCATATTTCTATCCCATATACTGTCCATCTATTAACTGCTCAGTATTTTGTGGACAAGTTCATAACCTTTGCATAGCAGATAAAAGCTATCAAATTAATTTTGCTAATTTGTATAGATTGGTCAATAATGAACAATATACAGTATTGAGCTCTGTCAGCAACCTGACCACATATATATTTTTTAAATATACCCACAGTGCATCATGAACTGCTGTAGTTTGACATATAACTAGCATCAAGGGCATCTTCCCTGATAAGTGAGGAAGTGGCATGATCTGTCATTAGTTTCCTCCTAACGAGAAACAAGTATCTTCAACCACATCTTTAGACTCCCACGCCATTGTGGATATCAAGATGTTGAGCTCGGTTTATTTTAAAGGTCATCATGTGAGATCTAACACACAATTTCTAACTATAAACAAAACATAAGTCCACAAAAGGAAAATGCAGATTTTCAACAGTGAGTGAAAACACAACGTCTAAAAATAGACTCCAACATTACTTCTATGACTTAAAAACATTAGCAATTATGCACAGAGTTTGGGGTTTTTTTTTGTTGTGAGATGAAGTTCAGGTCTGTGTGGAATATAGGTTTATTATCTGTATTATTGCAACATCCACAATAGGCCAAGTGTTAAGAGTATATGGAGCATTTGTGCTGAAGAATTTACCAAGAGAGCAAACATGAAAGGTAGGACAGACAGGATACAACTGTATACAAAGGGTGAAAGGTAGGGAGGAGCACAAAGCTGACTGACCCATTTTTCACAAGAGTAGAGGAGATGCTCTAGTACATATTTCTGTGCTTTTTATGCCCTCTGTTATGGACGAAGATGGATGTGGTAAAGGAGGAGGAAGCTGAGGGATTCAGAGTGGACTCATAATTATCAAGACATGGGAGAAAGAAAAACTTCATATGAAGCAGCTTAAAGAATGTGTTGTGGGATGAACCTGTGAGTAGGAATCTGGAACTGGGGTTACATGAAGCCATGTCAATGTCATAGAGTAAAATGATTTACCATCTCCCTGAGTGCACTTATTGGTAATTTAGATAT
Source organism: Pterocles gutturalis (assembly GCF_000699245.1). Taxonomy (NCBI): domain Eukaryota; kingdom Metazoa; phylum Chordata; class Aves; order Pterocliformes; family Pteroclidae; genus Pterocles; species Pterocles gutturalis. The sequence continues at coordinate 19,881 of NW_010104032.1, read as the reverse complement.
GGTTCTGAGATGCTGGATAATGTCCTGAATTCAGATCTACCCACTGCAAATATGGGAAGTAGTGACATACTTCCTTATGTGTGGTTCTTGACAGAAGATTATTCAAAATGGAGATCAGCATTGTTTGAAGTTTTTGGTAGTTGACTATAAAACTTTAGACTGAATTACTTATAAAGGATGAAATGCTGGGTGAATTAGATGGATTAAAGTGTCATATTTTGGGTCTAAGTTCTCACAAACTTAAAAGCTATTTAGGCAAGGAATTTTGCCTCAAGCTCTCTTCTGTTTGAAATTTTTAAATTGTGTGCTTAAAAAGAAGGAACTGGTATCCAGTACTTTATGGGGACTGCATGAGATTTTTCATGAAACATTATATTTTACTGAGATGGGAGGTGAAGAATGCTAAAAAGGGGCATTGAATGACCGTCATTTAAAGAAGTTGCCTTCTGTCCTCGAGTCCCATAGGTATATTAGAATGACACTGTATTTGAACTGTGTTGCCAGTATATTTTTGGAACTAATTATTCCTGAAATAAATAACACACAATTCTCAGAGACACTCAAAGCTACTAAATAAACTACTGTAGTATTCAATTGAAACATGTAAAATGCTTTATTTCTTGAATGTGTGGAGATAACTAAGGCAAGGGACTATGAAAGCTGACTTGACATCTATTCTGAGCTCTTTCATTGAGTTATTCAGATTCACCTGTAATTTCATCCCTTTGCAGTTCCAGTTCCTCTCTTAGTGTGGAGACATGGTATGTTATCAAGGCTCGCATAATAGGCTGTGGCTCAAACCAAGTTACCAAGTCCTTACCTCCTGCTTCTTGTTGCAACTTCCGTCACTTACTACCTCCTCCATTGTGCTAGCACAGGTACTTGCTTATGGTTGTTTTTATTTTTCAGGTGAATCAGTTCTCTGATCTGATTCACTCTGGGACCACAGAAGTATTAGTGGTGGCTCAACAGCAAGGACGGCACCTAGGCAAGAAAGGGTACCTGGGAATGGAGAGTGCCTCAGAAGGGGAAAGAGGCACTGCTGAAGTCAGTATTTATCACCTAGGAGAAGTCGGTACAGCCACAGACACACTAGCTTTAGGCCCAGAGAAGTACCTCTCAGCAGCCTAACCCTTGCATTTGTAAATCTTGTTTATGGGCAGCGTTCATACCAGTCAAATCTGAGGTGTAAGTTTTTGCATCAAGTTATCACTATAGATGGTGAGAATTGTGGCAATAGAGCCCTCCTGAATAGGAATGCTGTCCATTGGGAAACAGTTTGCTTTGCAAGTTCTGTGATTCCTGAGAGCAGCTAAGACAAATGTTATTTCCAAGTAATTAAAGTTGTACTGTTAAAATACTAGTTAAAATGACTGGTTACTGGCAGAACAGCCAGGCCAAAACAGATCTTAGAGCTGGCTAGGCTTCTCAAGTAGTATTCAGTTTTGTAGAACATCATGCACCCCTGCAATGAAATCTGTGCCGCAAGGGTGCTGTTAGCAACAGTTAGTACAGCAGCTTTAGGGCCAGGCTGGCTGTGCCTGTGTGAGCTGTAGCCCTAAAAATGCCCACAGCGTACACATGCTCTCAGTCGCAGCGGGAGAAGTTGGTGGGCCACTGTCTGCATTATTTAATGGTAAAATAGTTGTAATTCTGATGGACTGTCCGCTGATTTTGATGCATATGGCAGCAATGTGAGTTTGTGAAGGAAATCTTCATTTCTGAGCATAGATTGTGATTTTAGGGAAGACCGTATCTTTTAAACCCTAGACATTTAATGCCTCTTGCTACTCCACAATAGGGATCATGGATGGCAGCTAATAAACAATGCAGTCAAGTGTAGAATCTAAAATTAAACACCTTCTTTTACCTCTTTTGCCCTCCCACATTGTTTCTTGAAAATGAAGAATATTTTGAAATAATTATTGAATCCAAACCATACTTCTAAATGTTTGCCTAGGGAATTAGTGCTTTGGAAAAGGTTTGGATTAGTGTCTGTATAGGCTGAAGTCCTCTGGCTATGATTTGGATACAGTGTGGTCGTCAGTTTTACAAGCGAGTCTTGTGAAGTCAGTTCTAGAAAAGTAACCCTGGACATCTCTTCTGCCCCTGCGTCACCTTCTCAGTTCTGCAAACACAACTGTGTGTACAACTGTTTGGCTAACTATACTGGGGAACTGGTGCAGGGTAAAATCAAACCATAAAATAGAGTGTTTTGTTGGGTGGAATTTTTTGATAGCCAAGGCCACCGTTGCCAGAAGAACTGCTCATGAAACACTCTTATTCTCATCTAGGATGACTTTGAACCAGGCTATATGGTTCCTCCACTATCCAAGGCCCCGCAGTTCACATTACCAGATGCTTTGGACAGTGTCTCACTCCTAAATGAAAGATGAAAATAGATACTTTAACACAGAAGTGGCAGCTGTAAGTATTTAAAGGGTAGATATTGGCAACTAGAAATGAGCTGAAATGGAAGCTAAGTGGATTCCTGCATGGCTAACAGACAAACAGCATTCTTGTACAAAGTGAGTTGTCTTTCCTGGCAGTAAGGCAGTCAGAGTTGTTTCTTGACTGTCTAACAGATGCTGTGCCTCTTCTGTATGCACAGAAGATATCAGCATTTCATATTGGGGGGTTGGGGAGGGGTTAGTCTGCAGCAAACAAAAGTTCTGGCAGTTCAAAACATGTACAGGAGATCAAATATATTTCATCTTGCAACAGTTTCTGAGTTAACTGGTTTTAATTGTGAAAGGTTATTTTTAAAATAGAACTGCCAGAGGCTAAACTTTACAGATCATTAAAATATAAAGACTATTTTACAAATGGTCATCAGTTTCCCTCTTCAAAGAAACTGCTATACAGTTGCCTACTCCTATGATATTCCTAGGGTTTCCTAGGGAGATTTCGCTCCTTTCTTTTAAATCATGGTATTCATCACTTTTTTCCAGGGTGTTAATAGCCGTGGTAACTGACTGTCAGTGAGAACCTTGCCCAGTCCCTAGAGTAACAGGAGCCAACAAAAAGCAGCATTTTTCTTTCATTTCTTTCCTATGGTTCTCTGATCATTTGCCACAAAAAGCAGATTATTTTGACAGAACCAGGTTAGGGAGTGGTTCCATGTGTAGTCAGACTGGCAGATCTGAGAGGACTGGCAACTACAGGCGGTGTGAAGGAGTTCACCTCTGCACAAGTCTGTCCATGTCCTCAAGTTCAGTAACGCTCCCTCAGATCAAGGCAGGGAAGACAGAAACTCCATTCTCAAGGTGACTTGTGATACCAGTTCCTTCAAAAAAAAAAAAAAAAAGAGGCCAAGTAAATGCTCAGTTTGTGATCCGTGAGACTTCTGAATGATAAACTTGAAGTTCTGATTGCTCTAGAGCGGCAAATGAGCTTGATCCTTTGCTTTACTTGGCTATGAGTGAAGCCAAGGTTTGCAGAGAGATCCTCCATACTGGACTGGTCCCAAGGAGCGTAAAGGATGGAAAAATGTAAGGAGAAGGCAAAGGTTCAGGGGAAAGTATTGAAAGAAAACTTGTTCTAGGATCCAGACTAACCTTTTTTCAATAGTCTTTGATGCTGCTCCTGAGAATCTATTATTTTCTAAACTAACGAGGTGATGGTATCTTCTACACTATGTCTTCCTGATGAATCCAGGTACTTCTTACAGCTGCTGAGATAGGTGACAGACAAACTAGACATGGTTTTCTGTGAACCATATAACATATTTCTGGGAAAGCATATAAAATTTTTGACATTATTCACTCTTGAACTTTAAGGCAGATTGGCAGAAATTATTATAGAGTTGGCTTCGGTCTCCATGTTCCTACCACATCTAAATAAGCCTAGATAAGATAGAAATTCCTTTAAAAGGTTTTATGCATTTTATTTTTCAGCTGACTCCTGGCTCCATATTTTTGTCTGTAGATTAAAAAAACCTCAAACACGGAGGATTACCAAGAGTCATTTCTAAAGGGAAAGATTTGGGAGTGGAGGAGCAAAACAAAGAAGTCCCTCTGTTCCCTAAAACAAAAGCATATTCTTTGGAATCTCTTTATAGAGATTCTGCAAAGGGAGCATATACATTAGTCAGTACGTGAAAGGTACTCAGTCTAGCCCACTGCCCTCCAGAAAATTTACCAGGCTCTGGCAGTGTCGCAGGGGAGGCAGATATAACCTGTAGACATACTGAGTGTTAGGGATTACCTCCTACCTTATGCCAAAACAAGTACTGTATTATATAGAGTAATAACTCAGCCCTGTATTCATAAAAGTGGGGAATGAGCAGCTGCTTAACAGTTCTTTTCTGAGTGTTAC
>NW_010104032.1:0-15535 GCF_000699245.1 Pterocles gutturalis | reverse complement strand
AAATGCCTGTATTGTGTAATCTGGTTTGGGGACAGGGAAACACACTGGATCTTGGAAGTTTGTAAATTTATGTGTGGTTATAAAATAGTCTGCATATTTTAATTTTTAATTTTCCAATAAACTGCAAGAGTCAGTAACAACAAGCTTGTTCATACAAAAGCGGTATGCAACTGCAACAGTATCTGGGGTGGGAGGGAGAAGGAGAGACCCCCTTGAAGACTAGCAGAGTGAGTTTATTATAATGTAATCTTAACTGTGTATGACAATTCTAAAGCTGATATCTCCTTGGTCCTTGTAACACAAGTCTGAATTATAGATGGATGTTCTTTTTTGGAAGGAAAAGGGCCACATCGCATAGTTTGTGCACAAAGTGCCAGCTGAACTATGAGTTCTGCATACATAATGTTGACAGATATGACCTTTTACAAATTTTGAAATTTTAATAAGTTTCTCCACCACACAAGTGCTGTGTAAACAAGCCCGGTTTTGCACATTTGGTGAATGTGCTATAATATGGATTTGCAAAGAAGCAGCCAGAAGTTCATATTTGCAAGGAAGTCACTGAATTCTACTCAGACTATTGACATGGCACCCCTATGGTTTCAGTTTAAGAGAGAGATTTATTATTTGAAGGACAACTTTTGTTGCCATCTTTAACTGACACCTTTTTGCTTTCAAGAATTCTCCTTTAATTATCTGCCTAGATAAGCAGCAGAAACCTTTCATGCTCAGACAGGATGGCTACTGTAGTGTGATGAACACCTTCTCTCATGTCAGTTCCTAAATCCCCAACTGTTAATTCCCCATGTCTTTGTTGCTGTCTCAGTTGTGGCAGTATATTTGTTCATGAGATTTTCCCCAGATTAGGGAATTCATACAGGTTAAAAACAACCTCCTCTCTACACCTCTTCCACCAGCCGTCCACAACCATAACCATTTGTTTCATGAAAAAAAATACCTGATCTGTCAAAAGCAAGAATTACCATATGGAAGTGATGTGATGTTTCTCTAGCTGCCCTTGGTGAGGCGGAGCAGTCTGCTTGAGCTACAGCATGAAAACTTATTTGCACATGTACACTGTAGCTTGTGCCTGCAAATACATGTATTTGTCACATAAAGCTGTTGGTAAAAAGTTTCAACAAGTCTAAGTAATTTAAAAGTTCAAGTTCCATTTTCAGAACTAATATTGAAGACTACATGCTACTGACTTACAATGAAAGGCTGATAAATTACAGTCTAAGTAATTTAAAAGTTCAAGTTCCACTGACTTACAATGAAAGGCTGATAAATTTTTAAGGCATTTTGGAAATGAAATTTAGTTTTTGGAAGTAACTTTTCTACTGTAGACAACTTACTCTGTCCATAGCAAGGACCCTAGTCCTGCTGCTGTGTGTAGTCAAGCTTCATTTCAAGGCACTGCCATAAGAACTTGGTGGTTGTCAGAGTTATTATTCAGGTTAATTAAGAGAAGCATTTATGATTTAGTGCTGTGCAATTAAAAATTAGAAGTTGTCTTTCAAATTGCATATGTGGGGATTTCTTAAATTTGTAAAATGAAGACAATGATTTCTTCTTTAACTGCATGCAACTTTTCAGTTTTCACCAAAATTTTACTTTATCATCCCATTGTCTCTTTCAGTAACAAAAGGCAAAGTCAGTTTACATAGGATAAGAGTCTCACTTCTATTTTTGGAACTGAACTTTTTCCCCACAGCTCTTGAAGACAAAACACCATGTTGTTGAAGAAGTTGACTACTCTCATCATATTCCAGCTGAGAACAGAAATAAAAGAGCCAGCAACATCACAAATAAGCCTTTTTCTCACGAGACTTACAGCACATTTTTTTCTGACAGAAAGTATTCAGATGAATTTCCAAACTCTTAGATGTTTATCTGAACTCTACCCACATTTTTTAACCTTTTGTAGCTCTTACTTATAGCTGAGGCTAAAAAATATATTCATCAGGGCCACGGCTTAGGACAACAATCATCCCTAGCTGATAGATTGGTTGTTTCCAGTTACTGGTATGAATTGTGGGGATGGGGATAAATTGATGAATTGACGTCTAAGTGCTTTGAAGATTCTCTCTTAACTGAAGTAAGTTTCAGTCTGTGTTTTCGTGATGATTTACTATTGCATATCACCTATTTCTGATAATGATCCTTTGAAATTATCCTTCTCTTTACTGAATGCAAAATTTATCTCTAAAACTAAAGTTAACAAGAGAAAATCCTATAGCAAATAATTCAATGTCCCTGTCTTTATCACTTGCAGTAAACCTCATCATTTATTTTTCAGACTTACTTTCTCCAAGTTTCATTATTGATCAGCCTCATCACGGGTTTTCTTCTAAAGTCACTCTGCCGCAAGGTATTCACAGCATTTATCTCCGACATACCATCTGTTCATTTATGTACCTGTTCACAGTTCTTTCACTTGCAGAGAACACTGATACAACAGCAGTGTTAAGAGTGTTTCTCTTGAGCTGTTGCACACTGTGGGCATGCACAGTGACTAGTAAAGCTCTTGCACTTTTATTTCATGACACAAAGCATTTGGCAGCAGTACTAACTGAAGATACCCTTGGTCTGCATTGCTTATTGCAGCCACTGCACCGTCCCTCAACAGTTGTGCTGACACAGCTTTTTGTGGGGCCACACTGTGTGTCAGATCAGGGAGCTTATCTGACTGTAACAGTCCTCCCCCGCTCCCCCCTAATAAAGAATGAAGCTGGGTCAGTGCCCTTGGTCCAGCTTGCAGGGTGGTCTCACAAACGGCTGTGCCAGAGCAGCTGAGCAGATGGCATGCTGCTACGGTGCAGGGCGAAGGAAGAAACCATTAAGCTGGTATTGCCCAACACCATATTCTTATTAGTCTCAAAGTACAAACAGATGTCAATATTAAATTTATTTCCTAATACTTGTTGTTATAACTGCAATTTATCTTATTGGCTAGGTTGCTGATTTTAAGTATAAATGAGTAAAGGAGGGGTTTTTGAGACTTAGTTGTTTTAATTTAGTATGTAGCCTAAATTAATTTATTTATTCAAATTGATTAAAATGTTGTTAGAGAAAGATCTATATTTAATGTGCCCAATTGGCATTAATGGCAGTCTGACTAACTGGTGCAGATCAAAGCATTGCTTCTTTTGCTTATTATTCTTTAATTGCTAAGTTAATATCGTCTTTGGTTTGTTATCTGGTGCAGTAGAGATACGTGTTTGAAACAGTAACAAAGATCCTGCAAATGGGGTCAGGTCTGGCTCTGTTTCCTAGATTAGAGTGTGCTCTGGCATTCAGTCAAGTTGAACTGATTCCAGTGATTTCTGCGCTGTGCCTGACTTGAGCTGGCTTTTCCTGCAAGTCTTGTAGGTCAGAAACCTGTGATTGTGCATTTGCTGCCCTGCATTCAGTCTCCATAGATTGTTCTTTGATCCAACCTGCAGATACCCCAGGTTTTAAAAGGTTTTTTTTTTCCCTCTTTCTGCACTTTGGCACAAGGCAAGCAATCGACAGTTTATGTTGGAGCAGCAGGTTCGTTCTTATCAGGACTTTATTTCTTTGAAAGTGGGTATGTTCAGTTGGTACAAATTACTTTTTTTTAATGGAGAAAGTGCATAGAAGGCACAACAACAGAGGAACAGGAAGGGGCTGTATGCAAAGCCCTTTCACATGCCTGTTGTGGCCTCATTGCAAAATAGGTGCATAATGAGAGTTCTGGTACACACTCGAAAGATACCTCAGAGAAGTGCTCTCGGGCATAGGCAGGTGGGTTGTTGGAGAAGAAAACCAAGGTGATAAAGTTATGACCAAGATACAGGTTCCATCCTGATTTTCAAAGGGAGTTACGGCAGATCTGCTGTTTAAGCTGTGTGGGCTAGCGTGGCTTATTTTAACTGTAGCTGAAAAGGAGTGTTCGCTGCTTCGCTGTGTGAGCTGTGTAGGTGGCTGGGAGAGGCAACCTCTTCACCAAACCCAGCGGCAATCAGACCAGGACGCACATCCGGAGCCTCAGAGGCAAAGGCAGCAGGCTGAGCTCAGCTGAAAAAAACCTGCTGCTTCCAAGAGAAAGCGAGTCCATTCCCACCGTATACTGCCTGGGGCAGAAAATTAACACAGCGAAAGTGAGTGAGACATTTCAATCTGGTCTAGTGAGTTAAGTCTGTTCTCTGATGGTTGTATGAGAGACAGCATGCAGAAACCCTGCTGTCCTAACGGGGAAGCGTTAGGCTGGTGAAGCTATCTCACTGCACCTTTACTCTGCTGGTTCTAACTAATAATTTATAACAAGTCATGCTGGGTGATTTGTGACTTTCTGCTGAAAGATGTTACTGTTCCCCTGTCAGAGGCATCAGATTTATTGAAGTTTCATCTGTTTAAGTTACTGGCTGCCGTGTGAGTGGAACCAAAAGCTAATTATAGTTTGAGTCACTATTTAGACTGTGAACTATGGGGCTCATATGAAGATGGTTAGCCACTGACTGCTGGACAGCTGAGGGTCCCAGGGGTTCTCTAGGACCTTCTATCAAACACGCATGAAACCTAGCTGAGGTCCCTCCCTTGTGCCGCTCACGCTACCATATAATGAGCCAGTTCAGGGAACCCAGACAAAAAGTTGCTTTCTTTGGAGAGCTGGTTTGTAACTGGCACAAATCCCTGAGCTGAGTTGCTGCGCAGTGCTCACATCAGCACAAATCACTGAGCAGCTAAGGGTAGGGTGGAGAGCCAGGCTGTGGCAACTGTAAATTTGGTTGGCTTAAGGTGTCACAGAAATACACCCTAAACTGCAGCAGAAAAAGTATAAAGACTTCCCTTTAAGAATACTGTTTTTCTTGAGTGTTTGAGCCACTACGGAGAAATGCAGAGATATTAAGTACAAAGTAACTTAAATCCTACACAATTCTAATTTAATTTTTAATTTTGAGTCATATTTGGGCCAGTTATATTATAGAAGCAGATTTCCCAGAAAGGAATTGTTCCCACCCTTTTGTTTAAATACCTGTCATTCTGGTGATCTTATGGGTTAATTAGTTCATTTTCTGAAATGTATTTCTGGGATATTTTCCCTCTAACTACTTCGACCCATAACCTCATGTTCTGAGAGTTACTTAACCTTTAGTCTTGTACAGTTTACTGGCAACCATTCCTTTCCTTTTAGGATCTTTCTTATTTGTGATTCTCTTAGCAATATAAACCACATATAGCTATTTCCTAACATGAAGCCTCACACAGTGAATTGATGTTACATTTAATTAATGGAAGAGTTTTAGATATTTCACCAAGTTATTGACACCAGGAACACCGTACATTAATAGCAAATGTTTGACATCATTGTAATCCCAGATTAAAATAATATTAAAATATGTATCAAATTTATTTTCCAACTAAAGGACTGCTATAGGAAAGAGTTAGCATTGCTTGGATACACTATATGAAGTTCTATGCCTTAACAACTTGGGATTTCTTTCAAGTTTTACTCTAACATTTCTTGGCTTACAATTGTTTTTTACTATAATTTTAAAGCTTAAATTTAAACTTTTACAATCAGTTTTATAACAGCCTCAGTATAATTTGTTAGGGTATTCCCAATGAGAAAAAGTGCAAGAAATCCAGTAAGCCTGTTTTTAATAGTCTGAAGGTACATAAATACCAATGTTGAAACTATTTTTAGTTCCATCTTTTGCCTGATTCACTGGTACATACCGATTGTTTTGTACCAAACAGTCAGAGCCCGGTAGCCAGTTGAACTGGGTTTACAACTTTGGAAGCTGCTAGACGAATAACTTTCATGTACTGTCTTGACTGGAAAAGAATAATTTCCAGTTTATGGTCATACTGTAGCGGACACACCCCTCCCTTTGTGATAATAAATACGAGACAGTATTCTATGATATGGATCCTTAACATATTGACTGGTTTTGGAAGGTGCTACTGTAAAAGTTTTAAAAGCCTATAATACACTTTTTCTTAATATAGGTAAAACTTTGAGCAAGCAGTTTCCCACTTGGTGCCTCTGGTGCTTTAGAAGGGTTTTCCTTGTAATGTTTCTTAAACAACTGTATAAACCCAGTGGATTAGAGTCTGCCTGCAGGAGAGCACCAGGAAGGGCAGCTGTTGTTCTCTTCAGCGGTTTTTTTGTTGAGCAAAAGCATGTCAAAGCCATCAGTACAGCTCGGTGCTACTACATGCTAAAACAGTCATGCATTGTAGTGATCGTGGGTACATCCAGTCCTGCTGTTTTTTGAATCCCTGCCCAGCAGAGACCGTGGATTGCTTCTTCTTTTTTAATTGAGCAAGACTGGAGAAGATGTATATGTTTTAATTAGAATGGTAACTAAGTAACAGATTCCAGAGACTTCACCTTTTCTTGTCTGTGAGTACATCTAGTTCAGCAAAAAGGTTTATTAAGTTAATGAAGACATTTTAATGAAAGTACTAGCGCCTCTGTGTATTTTATAATTTTATGGTAGTTTATATTTTTTTATTTTCAAAAATAACTTCGTTCCATTCTTCTGCTTAGAAACCTGTCATTTTGGTGGTTTTATGATCTAATTTGTTCCTTTTTGCGACTGTATTTGTGAGGTATTTTCATTTTAACTGCTTCAACCCATAACCTCCTGCTCTAAGAGGAATTTAACCAAATGCATATCACTACTATGCACACTATTGTTAAAACATGTTATTGCTCAGGATCCTCCCTTTGATTAAAATCCTTTTCTTCTACATGTTTAAGAAACATTTTGGCCTGTTCAGTTGCAGACTGAACAAGACTTGGAAAAAGAGGTATGCTTGGTTTTATTTAAATAGGGAATAGGCCGATATCATCCTGATATCTATTATCACCAGCTAGTGTGCCAGGAACATCTATCTACAGCGATAGCATTGCAGTCATACTGCTGTAATCTTTTGAAAATGTGTCCTTTGTTTTCCTCCCTTGGATTGCAGTCTGGTACCCTCTGTTTGTGCTGTCTCCTTGGCTGACCAGGTAAGAGTCTGTATATATGGCACCTATTTCTGTTAGTTCATTTGCTGTGGTTCTGTGGAGGGCACTGTCAGTGGTGCCTACGTGCAAGTGTATTTACTCATCTCTTTACATTACTCTCCTCTCATAGCATCTTCCTCTTCTAGATGTCTACATTAAAACCCTTATATCTTACATCTGACTTTTTTTTTTTGTTTATAATAGGATAAAAATTACATGTCATATCAGCAGTAGATATTTTACGTGGAAAAAATTATCCATCTTTTTTGGTAATGTTTTAGTCTATAGAAATAGAAAGAGTAAAAGGAGACAGAATGGGCAAACAATAGTCTTCAAGCTTTTTTTCCGTGTAATTAGATGAATTCCCGGTTGGAACTCCCAGTTGGCTATTTTCTTGATTTTTTTTTTTTTTTCCTTTCTCAAATGGTCAAAGTCTCTGTTTTTGTGAATTTTCCCCCATTGTATTATCTTGATCAAAAATGTGTTTTTAGAACCTCATTGTGTCCCTATGAAAGAACACTTTACTCTGTACCATGGTTTTTTTTACATCTTCAGGGCTTTTGCATTCTTTTTCATGCAAAAATTTGTTTCGTAGAAGTCATTGCTAAAGCTCTGGTTTGTTTTAGTCTTCCATCTGTGGAAAAGGCCTTGAAGATGGTTTGCAGAAGTATATGTCATCTTTTAATCTTCAAGATATTGACTGAAGTTATACCAAATCGGTTCTGACCAGTGTGTTTTTCTAACCAGTAGTTCATCGGGGTTAGTCTGCAGGTGTCAATATAACAGAAACACTTCCATCTCTGGTATCGTGATTGCAAATGTCAGCCTTCCTACTACAGAGTGAAGGTCACTGAAGTGTACTCGCTGGAGTTCACAGTGTAGGGCACAGGTGCATTTTTAATTTGTTCCCTAAACTGTGGGTTTTGGTTTTATACTAATTTTCTTCTCTGTTCTCAACCCAGCATCTTTTACAAACCTTGTCTCCCTCTCAGTTTTATTTAAGGAACTTAATTTTTCAAGGACAAAACATCATTTTACTGTGTTTCTGCTACCTCATGGATGTTACATATACAGTATGTAGAGGTTTTCTAATATATTTTTTGTTTTCCATTCTACTTTCTCCCTTTACCATGGAGATGACCAGTTTCTGTTGCCTTATATTCTTTGCCTCCCAATTGTTACTACCGTTCTGGATGTACCTAGTACCACATCTTTGCCTAACATTGACAGACACTAGATGTAATTTACAAGATTAAAGAGTAGCCTGCATGATGAGCAATTTTCTAATTACACTTTTTGCAATTGTTGGCTGCTTTCTGATCAATCAACAGATTGTCAATGTTGATGTCAGCAACTGTTTTATAAAAAAATCAGACTGAATAAGAATAAAAATTAATAGAGTTAAATTTTTCACCAGTATCCAGTGCAGTCTTGAACATTTTAAATATAAACTAGATAACATTTTAAGTGATAAAGGCACTAAATTGCGCACATAATCATATCTTCAGTCTGTCAAACCCAAGCAATTTTAATGCTTCAAAAGGGCATTATGCAATGAAGTACATGAGAAAAAAGATTTTGACCACTCTGAAGTCTGTATCATGTTTAGAATGGGTGTATTCTTTATTTTAATGTGAATCACTGTTACTGTCATGGTTTATATAATTGCTTCAGACAAATTTCATTTTTTAATGGGAAGATAATCTACTGAAGTTTGATGAGGACCTCATAGGATTATTTACAGATCAAATTATGTCATAATGTTGAATTTAACAAGTTTAGCCTTTTCTCATACTGGTTTTCTTAATCTGAAAATATTTGTTCTGTAGCTTATCATTAGTTACCTCCCTGTGGCTTACTGGTATTATTTCTTCTTAACATATGGGAGCACCAGGCCCTGATCTCCAAAGGAGTAAGCAGCAAGTCAACCATTTTATTTTGCATTTGTGGACAGATGATTTGTGCATATTCAGACATCTGTGGCCTTTTTGATACTGAAAGCAAAAGGACTGATATACGATTTGTTTTTGCTCACCATTTAGATGACTGAATGCTTGGGATAAGATTTCTTGTTTGAATACATGTTAAAAATCCATTTTATGTGAGCATTCATTGAAATTCTGTTGTTTTGTTCAATATAAATTAACAGCTAAACCTTTCTTTATACATGCCTGATGAATTAATATATAGGATCTGCAAATACAGCAAAAATAAATTAAAGTGGATAAACCATTACTGAGTAATATTCTTCCAGAGCTGACTGGGATCACTTTATTAATTGAATAGCTTATTTTCCAGCTTGGAAGAATACTGAAATAGTATTTAATCAGTTATTCCTCTCTGTCTTTTCTTTTTTCTACTCTCCATAATTTTTTAATACACAGCAGTACCTTTATCCCAATCCAGTCTGACCTCTGAGGAGCCAGAGGATGCAGCTAAGCCTGTTCCTGGGAAGGGGTTAGGGTAGAAAGATAAGGACTGAGACCAGCAGCATAATACCATATGAATGACTGTAGTGAGGATTGATTCTGTGACCGAATCAAACAGTTAAGCATCTCAGCCCTTGCTCTGCCAAAGGAGAATCAACCCTCGTACATGCGATCAGGACAGCAAACCAGGCAGAAACTCAATCAACTAAAAAACCGAGAGGCAGGAGCTGCTAATGAAAATTAATGCCTCTATTCCAATGCAAAGGGAAAAAAATTATAAACCACCTGGCTGGCCTGTGTGACTTTATACTGGAATAGATCACAGCAAAAAAGACACAGAAGCACCCACCCCAGCTGGGATATGGCAATCATGTGCAACACCTGTTGCATCCAAATTAAGATGTTGGGTCAGAAGGCTCATTAGGCACAGGCTAGGGAAGTGCTGTGAGTGTATAGGATCTAACGACTGCAGAGGGGATCCAGTTCCACAGAGAAAAGGTAGACATCCAAGATGCAAGCTATCAGGGAGCCTTTAAAGTTTTCCGCAGCATTACAACCTATTGTTTTATGTTGGCTTAGTCTGAACGGAGTCAAGGCCAAAAGAGTGATTTGCACAAGGCTGACAGTCCCTCTCGCTGAAGCGTGAGCCCGTCAGGCTTTGTACAGAAACCTGGGAATGTGCACGTCAGGAAGAGATCAGTAATACATTTATTCTGGTTGCTTATTATGAATTATGGTGAAAAGCTGCAGTGAGGGAGAATATTCTTTTGCTATTCCTGAACACAATATACTGGTAAAGAAACCTTAATTTACTATAAGCAAAAGCTATGTATCATCTATTATATTACAGTATATGAGGAGGAATGACTTAAGCACATGAGATTGTGGTTATATCTAAGCTAATCAAAGGACATCAAATGTATATATGGAATACTGGAAAACTGGTGCACCTTAACCTGCACATGCATTACACCTGAACAAAACAGAACCATATCATAGGAGTATCATAGTACGTACAGATCCTAGAACAGAATAGCTAAAGGCTGGGGTTCCATTTTGCTGTAATGGGTGTGTGATGCTTCTCCTTTTCCAGTACAAAGAGAAGTATTAGCCGAAATCGTCTAGCTGGGCTGCTTGACTGTTCAACCACAGTGTATAAGAAGTATTCCAAACTTTCCTTACTCAGAGGTATTTGCAAACGAAGTAAAAAGAGGGACAACAGAAGTTGTATTTTCATCACCTTTGAGGGAAACTAAGGCAGTGCTTTAAGCATCAATATAAATAGCAATTTTTTTGTGCCACTTTGAGAAAGTCTGAAAATTAAACTACAAGAAATTGGAAGCTTGGAAGAGAACCTCTATTTTCTATGTCCCAGCCCTGTAGAAGAGGACTGTCTGCTGGCTAATGAACAGTCAAAATCAAAGTTAAAATGTGGAAAAGGAAGTAAAATGCCACCTTAGTCTTAGTATCAAGCCTAAGAGCTTTTATGAAACCTCATTTGAGTTTCCACAAATATTTATCTTATGCAAACATCACTGTGCATTAAAGGAGTTTGTTCTTGTTCCAGTAGCAATCTCAGTTGTCATCTGATTTCACTCACAAACCACTTTAGGCTTTGTAATAAGACTCTAAGGTATCTGTAAAAGCAATCATTTCAGAAGCAAATACTTGTGCCTAAGTGTCCTTATATACTGGTATCAGTAATAATCCAGCTGATAATTTTACTTTGCTTTCAGTTGATGATCTGAGAGCAAAGTACTGTGACTATAAAGTCTGTGAAGAGTGCCATGCAGTTAAGCACCAGATTTCTAGACCCTCTGGTATTTTTAACATGTGTGATGGTGACCTCCAAATGGGAGGATTCCAACCTGCTCCAGAAAACTGTAGAAATATAAAGCAGCAGCAAACTTTATGAAGTAATGTCTGCTTTACATGGCAGAATGTTAAACAAACAATAAAGCAAAGCAGTGATTGTTTAATGTAAAAATATATTGAAGAAAAATATATTAAAGTGTACTAATATGACTGCATTAAGTTTAGAGGAATGATGAAACTTCTTGGGGAAAACTGTAAAATGGTTAAATGAGACTGTGACCTCATTAAGTTTTTATGTGGGTATGTTTTTATCAACACACACCTTGTAGGCAACCTTTTTTTATTTTAACTTTGTAATCTTGCTATCACAAATGCCCTATTGATCAAATGCTGAGCACAAGATCTGGATAGGAGTGTTGTAATTAACAGTCATGGCATAGGGGGTCTTAAAAGGATGACTGCAGATTTTCACTGAAAAATTAAAATTACCCAAGTTCAGTGCCTTTTACTCTGTCTTCTCTTACCATGTATTCTAATGTCTGAATTAGGATGATTCCTAATTTTCCTACAAAACTTTCCAGTGCTATGCAATCTACTTTTGTTTTTGTTTTCCTTTTAATTCCCCAATGGCAGAAGTTTCACATTTCACCCAGGCACTGGTAATTAGCCAAGGAAATTATTTAAAATGCCAGATGTCACATATTAAATATAAATAACCTATGACCTTGTGTGCAGAATGCAAGCCCCTTTCCTATATGACTGCTGAATTTAACCTCCTTGAACATAGCCTCCGTCATGAAATCGTATCTTCTCCTACACACCACCATTCTGCATGCTTAAAAAAATGGATGTGCCTCATTAGCTGTAAGAGACATAAAGGCTGTGATAATTTTGTTTGTATGCCATTTGCAAATGAGTTTAAGTGTGTAAGGATACATTCACATTCGTCAGAAAACTTCCCTTGTTGTACTTGTGCTTTTTTCAATAGTAGCTGTAAAAGGCAAAACCACAGATGCAGCCAAGGAACACTATCTGCTGATTCCAGGAGTCTTTCTCTGTGCTTTCTCATCTGCCCTTTCTGTGCCACGCTGGTGTGTGTGGCTTCTAAACAGGTCCAGATTCAACCACAAATGGGAACGAGATCAAGCACATGAAATACAACCTTCTGCGTTATATTCTTAATTCGAGGCTGTTTGGTTTATTGAATCATGCAGAACGAATGCCTGACCATGCTTCTTCCAAAGCCTATTCTGGCTACAATTGCACAGCTGGGTTTGATTTGCTGCCCATAGGAAGGGGGGAGGAATCCCTTTTACTCCAAGACAAATACAGATCTGGGATGTGGCTGCAGATCCAGAATTCCAAGCTATCCAGCGTAGGATGATGTGTGGAAAATAAAACACAGCGCTATGTAGCCCTCAGGTTTTTGGAGCCGAAAGTCACAACACGCCTAGAAAATAGCCCCAGTTTGGAAAGGATTCAAATACCACAGGAAGCACGTTCCTTCCTTCTCAAGACACATGCAATAACTCCAGCTTCTGACCAGATCAAGGTATATCCCCATCTGGATGCAATAACACAGCCTAAAAGCAGCACGGACAGAAACCACCTATGCATATGAAATAAATGAGTAAATACAAGTACCCCCTTCTCACAAAACCACGAGTGACATAAAGTTGCCCTTGCTACTGCCACCGTTTCATCTCTTAATAGCAAGCAAAAGCCAAAGCAGCCATCCATGCCGCGCACCTCAAGCACAGGGGTTGACATAAGTCCCTGGAAATTGATGTAAGCCCACGTCAGTCGTTTCAGGGCTTCTGCCAATTCACTCTCAGTCACGCCCCAATTACTCTTTAGCTGTATAGAAAGGGTTTGAAGGTGTTTTTCTTCTTACGTATTCCACTGCAGAAAGGATGCGCATTTTGGTGGAGTAGGACAGAGAGAGCAAAATTAAAAATATGGTGAAGACAAGACAAAGAGAAAGGCTATTCCTGGCAAGAAAAGGAATTTCTGAACTTAGACATATATCTGATTTTGATGTAAAAAGCTTTACAAAGATTACTGTAAATAACTATTAATTGCTTACAATGCCACCTTAAGTTCTTGTCTTGTTAGCTAGACAGTCATGACATAATGTACTTTTATTTTAGGGTATATAGTCCTTTTTAGTTGACAGCTGTAGGTAGGACAAAAAGCACTGCCAAATTACCTGCATGTATAATTTTTTTTCTGAATGAATACTGTCTTAGAGTAGAAAAATATTAATTTTACAGTTAAGGGAAAGGAATAAGACAATAATAGACATTTTTAATTTAGCATACTCATTCAAAAGGTACTCTTATCAAAGCATCTTATCAAAGAACGTGGATCAAATACTTGTTTCTGTTCAAATTTTCCCTTATCAAAAGAACAAGTTTGGTTGTATTTTTCTCCAGGGACATGCATAATGAATAATCTAGTGGTACAGCAGAACAGGAAAGTGCTATGGTCACTCCACATGCTGTAATCTAACACAATGATTATTTAACAATGAGACAAATTCTAATATATCTGCTTTGAAAATGTGAAAGATTACCCAAAAGTTTTTAGACAAAATTTAGCTGTGAAGAGCCATTTTATATATGGTCTGCTTTACCAAAAAGTTCATCATAGACCTGTTTTCATTCACAAATGCATGAGGGTTTTTCTTATACCATGGTTAATCCAATTACACATTCTTTTCCAGCTCGTCTTACTATGTGACCTTGGATTTAGAGGTAAAAAGAGGCTACAGGCCAGCTGGGTGTGAGCTTCTTACAAAGGTTTGGGCTTCCTTCAGGAGAGGGAGTTGGCTACCCCAACAAGAGCATCAGCCTTTGGTTTAAGTATTGTAGGAACAGTAACTGTAGTTGCTCATGTATTTTAGGTACAGAAATAGCTAGGGGGGTGTGGGAAGTGACAAAAGGACAGCGCATTAGGAGATGAAGTAAAAGAGAAACATGTTGCTGCTTTGTATTCTGGGCACTAGAAGCAGCTTCCCATTTTCACTTGTGGAAACTCCTCATGTCCCAAGTTCTACATAGGATTTTTTAATATGACGCTTTCTGTTTCCACTAGAAGTGGGAGGTCACAACGTAGCTTTTCATTTAGGCTTGCTTTCTTCAGCATAGATTACTGATCTTCCTTGTGAGTGCACAGATAGATGGAATTAACTGACCTTCCAAAAGCCTGCTGGACTGAGAATTTTGTGCTGTAGCCAATTTCTCTCTTCTCATTAGCTTTCTTTTCTCACTTTCACAGTCTGTAAAGAGAACATCTAGCTACAAATGCATGCATGGGATTATGGTACGCCTGCTTGGATACAACTAAACAGCAACAAACACAAAAAGACCCCGTGCATAGAAACAATTTTAATTACTTCTTTATGAACAACATGATTAATAACATATTAACAGATAAGCCTATAATTTCCATATGGCCATAGAGTCATGACACAGTAACTCTAGTTCAGTTAATTTTTCAACTAAGTAATGAAACCTGGTCCGTTAATGTTTAAAAGATATAACAAAGGTATTTCTGGTTAATGAGTTTCATAGTCCATAACATAAACAAACCTGTAAATATCACAACTACAAGCCAACATGACTGGCTGCGAGTAGGAGTTTAATTCCAATCAAGCCCAAGTTTCAGCACAAACCTAAAATCTTCCCTAGATCACATATACTGAGGATTAATCTGTTACTAATTCCATAGCACCCAGTGATGGCTTCAGTTCCTCCAAGATTACTTGGACTGCAAGTTCCAAACACATCAGGCCAGTTATGGTTTCTACGCTGCCCTTGCTGCTGGGAACACATGCTCCTGCTATAAAAACAACTTAAATTTTACATTTTCTTTTTGCCCTTTATCTGTCAACCTTAATGCAAGGCAAAACAAGGGGTGATGGTACATTACTGTGCAGGCAGAGTACTCGGAGATCTCTGTGCTCGGCTCCCGTTACGGGTGGCACGCACGGAGCACTGTCCTGACCCTGCTTACAGCTGCTTCATCTCCCTGCTCCCTGGGAGGTAAGCGGCTAACAGCTCAGAGTCCTCCAACCAGCATTTGTTATCCAAGCTACAGTCCCCGGCTTACGCCAACTACTTAATTACCCGAGTCGCTAATTGGTGCTATGAACACCGCGTATTCACACGCGATCGTTTCAGAAGACTACCACGAAAACCCGCACCCCCAAAGGATTTTGCTCCTTGGCTCTCACATGCAGCAACCCGCGCCGTGCGGGAGGGCTGGCAGGGAGACTCCCGGAGCACCAGCCCCCCAGCTCCGGCGG
>NW_010104031.1:0-9019 GCF_000699245.1 Pterocles gutturalis | reverse complement strand
TCTCCCCTGCCACACTGGAAAACGAAACTTACACCCACACGACAAGAAAAAGCAGCTCCACGGGATAAAAACCTGGGACTCCTCTGGTGCCAAACAGACATGCCAAAGACAACTTCTCTTGTGAATGAACAACAGCACAAAAGATAAAGCTAGATCTCCCCTTTTGCACCTACTGGAGCTCTTCTGCGAAGAGTGGATTTTCTGCAGCGCCTGCCTTCCTGGCAGGCTAGGGTTACAGGAGTGTCTTCACTTATGTAACTTCATTTCTTGAGTACACAATTACTCAACACACCCAAGGCACTCCAAGGATTTTTTTTATTAAAGAAAAATTAGTTTCCTTCCAGATGGAACTTTTTTTTCCTCCAAACTTAGGTCTGAAAGCAAAGCCACAGAAGTGCTCTGAATGTGGTACACTGAGACCCTCAGTATCCCAATAAAGCAGACATCAGTTTCTTGGCAGCACACCTCTCCTTCTATGTACAGGAATGTAGGCTGAGCTATAGACTTGCAGGAGACCTCGACATTCACAACCACCTCCTCCATTTTCACCTCCTACAGCAGGTCATCAAGCATCTGCTGAACGTTCCTCCCAAAGCCATACAAGACAGCTACCTGTGCCAGCTAGCCCAAACACCAGAAACAAATCCCCTTTCTGCCATTTCAAACCATCTAATATTTGACTGTATTCTTCCTCAACAAAACACTTTAACTCATTTTACAAGAGAAAGCCAGTGGCAAAGAGCAGGATACAAACAATTAAGGCAGTATTTGCCCACAGAGGCTGAGACACCTGCAATCAAGGCACACTCAACTGCAGTAAGATCCTGAAAAATGAACTTTTCAATAGCCACCAGTGAAGTAAAATACAGACCTGTCAGGCAGCACACGCACAGACCACAAGAGTCTTATTATAAGGATTTGTACTTGCCACAGTTTCCTTGCAATATCTTCTTCCTCCTGAACAGATCTTCAGCTAAAGGCCATTCGAAAACAGTGGAAATCTTCCCTTTGGGCACACGTTCAGGAAAAGACACAGCACGAACATGCTGTGAAGGTACCAGCCACATCCATCACCAGTAGATCTGTGCCAGATGGAGTGTGACAGAGATCTTTGATTACTTATAAGTAGAAATGGGTCTTTTTAAGTGGGAACCCGAGTAGTTAAAAGCACGAAGGAATCCCAGTCACGCCAGTGCTGACACAGGATTATAATCACACAGGTCCAAAGGCGACACAAGGAAACCACTGGTGTTTGTATCAGAGTCTGCTAGGGAAGAATCAGGACCCTACCTACTGAGCAGTGTACAGACACACATAAAAGGGGGAAGGAAGTTAGTCCCCTTCTCCCAGGAAGTTTAACTTAAATATACCATTAAAAAATACTGATTCTATTGTACAAGCATTACAGATTCCCAAAATCCATACCTCTGCTTGAGGTCCTAAACATCCTGACAAAGTCATTGCCGCTGTTGAGGTCTTATTCATTCTTTCACCCAAAACGCTATTTTTAGACATTTTATCCAAAAGCAAAGCAGTAGAATTTCAGAACCATACTGTGTTTGGAGGCTCTTTAAAAATTTCCTCGCTTCATCGCTACGTTACACCTCGCTACAGCCGACAGGTCTGGTACAATACAGTGTCATTCTGGGAGAAAGGAAGATACAATACATAACTGACCTGCAGCCTGCTCTTGGCCACGCTCCCTCAGCCACCCGGGTTTTTGCGAGGGTGAGTAAGGCGAACTCTGGAGGTAGCCGTCCCAGCTGATGATGACACCCTGGCAGCAGGACATCACCACCAGGGCTGCTACAGAGACAGAGGCAGACAGAGGCATTCCCACCTCTGGCCACCCCCTCTGCTGCGGGAAGGAGCAGAAATGTTTTTCCAGACCTCCAGGATACTGAAGGAGCAGTGAAACCACCAGGTTGAAGAGATGTTGACAAATGTTATTTGTCCTTGTCATTATTTCAAGTGGAAGTAAAAGGTTAAGTTGTCTGACGGAAATTAAATGTTTTACTAGGAACAAGAACAAATACGAAGTTGTCAGGATGTAAAAATGCAACCTCCATAAAACTTTTCACGTTTTGATCTTTGCAACCAAGAAAGTTACATTAAAAACAACCATGCTACACTCTGCTTGAATGCTGCTGACATGAGATCTATGTGAGAGAAAATAAAAAGTAAATAACCCATCAGACTGCTGTTACACTGTTGACTGCTGAACAGACACAGTGGGAAATGATACTTCCCCTCTCATACAACTCAACAAGACTTAGGCAAAGCAAACCAAGATTTTATTTGTAGTATTTCATTTCTAGTTCAGTTTTTAGATGGCTGGCCATATTAATTTACAAATTGTTGCTTTATAAATATATCATGTTTAATTTATATTTAAGAAGTAAAACTTGAAACCAAACGGTGCAACAGTAAAGCTTCCTTAGGGCATAATGCCAAACAAAACCAGAAGCTTGCAGTGAAACGCACGGGTAAACACATTTTGGGAATACCTTGTACAGGCCAGCAAGAATTTCTGTGTTTATTATCAAAGGGGCTTTAAGCATTATACTGCAAATCCTGTGTAACAAGAAGTGGATGAAGCATGCCAAACCATATATTGTCCTTTAAAAGTCCCCTTATAAAAACTAGGTTTTAAGAAATCAGGTTGACATTATATGGTAGTACTGGAGAGTAAAAAGCATTATATGGCACGTTATCCTCACAACTGTCCCCAAAACACGTAACGTACATCCAGCTGAAACACATTACAGTTGTGAAATGCACTGTTAAGGCACATGGAGCCTTAGTAACACCGGAATCAATGCTGGGACTCTCATTAAGATATTGTGGTGTTTTGAAACCCTAAATTACATTTTATTTAATGATCTACTGGTCACTTTTCCCATTCGAATATTACCAAAGGGCATAGCTAGCATTGTTTGGCTGTAGTAGTGGATTAATTTTCTACAGCTTAAACTGGCCTATGCTGGGCTGACACCTAGCTTCCCCAGGAACATGATAGGCTCCTGTACTGATGGCAAGAGGATGCTGACAGAGGAAATCTGACAAAAAAAAATTTCTGTCAGAATATTAATTACCAAAACCCATGGTTTTTGTGGAAAGAATGAGTTTCAGCAAATTTTATATAATAAAATATTTTCTAGAATGGTCAGTTTCATCTTTTCTCCAAAAAAAAAAAACCCAAAAAAAAAACCAAAACCCACCCCCAAAAATCAAAAAACCATTTTATCCAAAGTTTTGTGCTGAATTCTTTATCAATTTACACTAAGCAAAGCCATGCACACTTTGAAAAGTCAAATTCATAACAAAGTATTTAAAATTTATAGCAATGAAACTATGATTTAATACACATTTTCATTTCAGAAAAAATTCAGAAAAGTGACAAGATTTGAGTTTTCTGACATTTTAGTTTTTGTTGCTTTTTCACATTAATACAAGTTTTAAAGGAAAACAAAGGCACACTTCTAAAAATAATGTCAACAATGACCTATGCATCTAATTTCCATGAGCTTTAATTGCAGATCTTTGAATAAAGTAAAGTACAAATCTACTCTGAAGATCATCTCACATGCCCACAAGGAATGGCTTGGCACACACTTATTAAGTGTGGGTTTAATATTTATTGTTTACTCAAATCTATGACCGAACTCACTACCACTCAGAGAACTCATTCTGAAAATACCCCTGTTTTAAGTAATTTCAATCTGGGTATGTTTTGCTTTTTGCACAAACAACATTGTATCCATTGTAAAGCTACACACTTGACTATGGATGTCAAAATGCTGGTCTTTTTGTTTGTTATATATATAGATACACTTGTCCCTTACAACCCTACACAGGCACACACAGATGAATATATCTCTTGTTGCATGGAATAAATTAGATGAAGCTGAAATGCTTTCCCCAACCCCACGCTCCAAACTCGTGTGGGCATTTGACTCCCCCATCAATACGCTACCAACAGAGGACATCAGATAAAGAACTTAACCTCTGAATTTAAATATCTCCACAGCAGTGGAAAGCCTAAATATTTAAAAAAAAAAAAAAAAAAAAAAAAAGGTTAACTCAGAAAACCCCATACTTCTTCAATAAAATTCAGACTGTGCTCAGGCTGACTATAAAGCTCTCATGGATTTTAAGAGAACCAGAATTTCATCTTACAAAGTTATTAGGAAACCAAAACTTCCTGGCACAACCCCACAACATCCACCTATCTGTGGGAACTCCCTTGTTATGATTTCCATTCCCCCGTGGCAAGTGACTCTGCAAACCAGCCAAATCTCACACAAAGGTTTGCTTCTTCGTCGCTCCTCTGGAATCCCAGGGCGTAGATGAAAGTGAGGACTGGCTGCCTTGGAAAGCATCCAGGCACTGAGCAATAGAAAAAGCAGGTAGAAAGATGCCTACCAGCACCGCAAAATTCCCTCTTATACGGCGAGCGGGAAAAGGGAAGGCGATGCTTGTTTTTGACTACATGGCTCAGCGATGGGAAGGCAGAAGAGAATGCCGGAGAGGTGAGAGTGAAACACCAAAGGGCGGTGTGACTTACGGGAGAAGTCGGGTCTCAGGGTTAAGGAGCTTGTCAGTTCAGTTCAGTACCGCCGCCCAGCACAACCTTCCTGCGTGCCTTAGCTCCAGTCCACAAAATGTTTCCATTCTCCAAGGATTTATTGGAAAGATAATTTATATTCCTATGGAACATAGTTGCTGCACACATGAAGTCTTAAACAGATTTTTAGATAGTTTGTTGCCAACTACTTACATAAAACATGCTCTTGAATTAACCCCTTAGATGCTGTGCTGAACATATCTCCCCATTTACTGGTCCCTTTTCCAATGGCGCACTAAAATTTTAAAGGTAGCTTGACTTATTCCTATTTCATCACATATCACTACTGCATCCAAGGTGGGGGCATGAACTCCTCCTGCCCTTACACATTCCAATAAGTTATACTAAATAGTTAGACCAACAACTTCAAAAGCAGCTAATGAGTCAAAGCACCCAACCACAGTTCTCTTAAACCACGCTGGTTTTCAGCAAGGGACTTTCGGAAAAATCAGACCCTATGAAATTGTTTCAGGCTGGGCCCGAGCTGCCTAAAACCCTTCTGCAAAACCACACCTGAGCTCTGTATGTGTCTCCTACATACAGTGTAAACTAATTATTGTATGGACAACACAAAATCAGGGTAGTTAGAAAGTAACCTCTTCTTCCAACTTGCAGCGATTAGTTCCAAATTCAAAAATCTTCATAATATAGTTGAGAATTTTCCAAGTCACTATGACACTGGTGATGGGTTTTAACTAATTTTCCCACAGAAGCAGA
The DNA here is from genome assembly GCF_000699245.1 of Pterocles gutturalis. Classification (NCBI taxonomy): domain Eukaryota; kingdom Metazoa; phylum Chordata; class Aves; order Pterocliformes; family Pteroclidae; genus Pterocles; species Pterocles gutturalis. The sequence goes on along the minus strand of NW_010104031.1, from coordinate 3,675 downwards.
TGGTAAAACTGCCAATTGAAACAGCGTTCATCTAACTCAACTTCCAAGTTCTCCTGACAATCACCTTCATAACTCCCAGGTGAGGTAACACCCGTTTCAATCTTTTGGAAAATGATCTTTAAAGATAAAACTCATTATTAAATAATAAAAACCTGATATTTATCTTGCAATGACAACAAAGACCTATAATAAAGCATGGATGTTCAACCAGAATAAAATCTTACTGTGCTCAGCATGACCTGGTTTGTAACCATACACTTTACTTTTTGGGTTTTGTATGTTATAAAGACCAAACCAGTATGGTACACCTGTACAGTCTCTCAAACGGACACTCAGAGCACCCCAAAAGAAACCTACGTGTTACTTTAAAACCAGTTCAGCCTCCCCCTTAACTTTCCCCTTTGGCTGGGCTAGCAGAGTGATCTTCATTAAGATCCAAAAGCCTTAACCCTGCTTCTCAACCTCCCTGTACTGCCCACTTTCTAGATGAAAGACAACTTGCAAAGGTTTAAGACCACTTTTGCTAAAATATGCTACACGAACTTACACCATCAGATTTAATATCATGAAAACATTTCTAAATATATTTGTGCTTGGGTTTTCTTCTGGAGCCTCCCTCCAAATAAATTCCACGGTTGAGTTCTAGGCGCCTTCTCAATGTCTTTTCACAATACCAGCCAGGCGTGGATGAGCCAATATTAATAGCTGGTCCTCTGCTAGGTACCGTGTCCTGCCATCTATCATCTCCAGGGCCATCGGCACTGCTGGGATTTATAATCAAATCATGATACATAACAGATAAATGCACAGAAATTCTTCTTAATTTAAAATGTCATTAATTCCATTATAATGATATTGACTGTACGAAAGGTCTGCCATTTTTAAACAGTGCACAAACACTTAATTCTCTGTGACAAGCATACATATACCGGAATTAAGATGAAGAGATGAGCCGACACTAGGTTCCATGTCAGGGAAGTGAAAATATCCGAAAGGCATATCTAAACAACATCGACTAAGACTACTCAATAAATCCAGTGAGCTTCAGAAAGGCTCCAGAAGGGAAGCAGACGATGGGGCACGTCTCACTTCCTTCACGGAGGAAGCATTTACTGAAACCCTGCACCGTCAAAGGTAGCTGCCAAAACAGCAGCAATTAATGCTTTCAGCTGCATATGCCCAGCCTATCCAAAATAATTTTAAGGTCAAGCTTCATCCATCTTCATTTGTTTTTAATTTTGCCAAGGTAACTGTGATTAACTTATCAAGTTTCAAGCCGAACTACTCTGGGGTCAGGGGAGACAGGAGGGAGAGAAAGGTTAACGCAAAGTCATGTGTTTCCCTTGCAAGCCTAAATAAATAACTGCTGGTGATGCCGAACAATACTGCCTTCTAAAATAAACAAGAGTCAAACCTCTATAGCTGAAACAACCAAAACAGAAGTTACTTCATCTCCTGGAAACAAATGTCAGACACATGCGAAAGCCAGCTGAATGACACGCACAAAAAGCCCCTGACAACAATCTTTACATACAGAAACGCAGCAGAAGCAATATTTCCAGTTCCTGAGAAGAACAGCTGTAAGCTAGTCTGAGGGCAGCCGAGGATGTCTGAACGCAAGCAAAGCTCTCCTAGCCAAACACTTCAAGTTCTCTGAGCAAACAACGGTTGCTCACACCCAAAGAAGACAGCGCCAGTTTTGCAGGCTCCTTCAACACGTCCTGGGCCTGCTTTGCTAAATAAACACTTCAACAACAAAAGCACCTAGTGACTTCAAAACCAGAAGACATCAGCAACGGCTGCAGGTGTACCTGCCACCCTGCAGTGACAGGAAGGCACGCCGGATTCCCAGCCAGCACATTCAGTTGCTCAGGAACTGTTTCTCAAGCTCCTTCCTGCATCACCTGGACTGTGCTGAACTATCACATAACCCTGCTGCAATAAATCCCTTCTCCTGGCTCCCTGTGCTCGCACACTTTGGTACGACTGCATTATTCAGCTTGATGTGTTGTCAGCTCCAACTTCTGCACTCGTAGAATATCTGCGCACACACACACAGGTAGCAGGTATGCTTTGATAATTAAAGCAACAACGCTCTTTTGAGATGTCATCATACAATAAGTACTCAGCTTCCAGAAAACAGTTTTGTTTGTGATTTTGTTGGGTTCCCCCCCAGTACAACTTGGAGATAAAGATCTTGTCACAGCTGTAAAACCCAATGCTATAGCTGCACTGCAGACCAAGGTTAGGCTTTGCCTATTTATACAACAGCATCCTTACTTCAAAGCTTTAAAGTTCTTCTAGTTCATTTCTGTCTTTTTCATAAAAATAATATTTGCAAAAGCGAAATGTCTTTGTTCACATGTACCAAGTGGAGCCTTTTTCCTGGTAATAGCCTGGAAGCTAATAACTATTTTAGAGCAATTCCCGCACAATGAAATACTGTTATTGGCTGTTTATGTAACAGTGAATTAACCCCCACCGATACCTTTCAGGAATTCATAACCATAGTGCACAAAACGTGCTTTGCGAGAGCTTGTTAATGTGGTAAGTGCAAAAGCTGTCTCGATTCAGAGGACTGTCTTTCAAAGCAAACACGCTTAACCTGCAGTTTCAGTCATGGAAGAAATTACTCAATTAATTGCAGACAACAAAAACAACAGGGTTATAACTAATGTACAGTAAGTGCTCTGTGGGTGTAATGCAAGCTCATTTCCCAGTAGTGTACGCTCTTACATCCTAACACATTTCTCACCCCACTGTTGTAAAAAACAGTTTTAGAATGTCAAATTTACTTAGATTTTTTTTCCCCACACACACTTGTTTTCTGGCAACAAATATTATTATTAACCCAAGTAGGGTTTTCTCTCTTAAGGAGCATGTTTACAACAGAGTATTTTGCAGCATAGTATTTGTCAGACTTTCTTCTAGACAATACACCATCTTCTCCAAAGTTAAAACCAAACATTAGAATTTATAAAGTTTTTGCCTGCCCTAATCATATCTTTGCAGCAACAAAAGAAGAGACCATAGTAACAGGACTTGATAAATTCTCACCTGCCTCTAGGAATTTCAGCAGCCAAAAGGTAGGAAAAAAACTAAAAAACACAAGAAGACTCTGCCAATGGCAATAGCTCCAATTCTGACACTAAGCAAAGAGATGGAGTAAAATGCTTAATAATTAAAGATAACGGAAAGAAAACTCACCAAAGCAAACACTGATGTCTTCTTCCGACATTCCTTCCACTCATGTTAACAACATCTGACAATGACTTGATCTAGGCTAAATTTCAGCACAGGGCTAATATTTAGACTCACTGCTTACAGATTTTCAGGACCTGTTTATATGCACTGACTACGATTAAAACAGTAACTACTAACTGCCATAAGAAAATATGCAGATGGCAATTTAAAGAATCCCCTTCTAGTACATGACAGATCTTGGCAGATGCTAGAAACATTCATAGCCATGAATGCCCCCTCCCCTTCCACCGAGACCACCCCAATACCTCCAACCAACCTTCCCTAAAGTCTTGCAGCATTTTCCTCCAGGTAGCCCCCCTGCAAACGCATCTAATCCTCTTACCCCGAGAGCCAAACCCCCTCCGCCCCCACAGAGCTTTATTTTATTCAAAACGACGCCTGCAAGAGTCGGGGGGCTGTCGGCTGCCTCCC